>NW_012148308.1:1781022-1783483 GCF_000956105.1 Propithecus coquereli
GATTAGTAAGTCCACTTAGCCTGGCTGTGCAAAAATAGACAAGGGCTATAAACACTTAGTAATGACTTCTAATCTACCAAATATAAACAGGAAAACAAATGTGTCTGAGGATAATACAGGAATTATAAGTAGAACTACAGATAAAGTGATTGATACTTAGGAGCACAAAGGTAAATGTACCACATATTTTGTATTCAATAATTGCAGGGGTAAAAACATGCCCTTTATGGTTTATTTTTGTGGATTGCCATATTTTTATTTCTATTAATGTTTAAATGTGTTTCCATGAAGGTTGGAGGGTGAAGGTTTGGGTGGGGAATCCCCATATTTAGAAATGTGGGAACTGAGTTTTACTTCTAGCCTTGAAATTAGTTAGTTCACTTAATCATGTTATATTTCAATTTTACCATGTAATATTATATTCAATTTTATCATGCAATGTTTTCCCCCTCTAAACAGCTTATAACTGTATTGTTAAGTTGATCAAGTTATTGCTGTTATAAAAGATTTCCACCAGGTCACACAGGGATCCACTGAGCATAATCAAACAGAAGTATTAATGTATAGCATAAACGATATATTTTAAAAGTATCAGTCTTGTCATTGAGTTACCTACTGATATTTCACAGTTGTAGGCATGAAGAGGCAGAGAGACTCTCCCTTGGATGTAACGGTCACCCTTCCACACTGAAATAAGGCTTGCCATTCTTTGTGTATTCTCTGCCTGCAAAGTTGCCCCATCTTTTTAGTGACTCTCAGTTATCAAGGATGATTTGAAAGATGTAGCTCGTTGAGTCACTGGGAGCCCTAACACAGTGGTTGTGATGTCTGTTTTCTAAAACCCATTTGGCCACTCCAGGATGTCACATTAAACAATTTGCTCTCCTGTTTGTGAAAATCGGTACCTTCCATGGAAAATCACAGATTGAATTGAATGTTTTATGATATGGTAGATTGTCTGATATTAACTATAAAGCTTATTATGGGGAAAGTGCTTGAAGAAGACATTCATTGGATGAAATATTTATCTAGTATAAGGCATGTAGATAAATATCTAAACAATAATCATTGAATAAAGTAGAAATGCAGGTATTTTTTAGAGAATGAGAACTTATTTAATATCTCTGAGCAGCAAAGTCATGCAGCTAGTGAGTGGTAGAGTCTAGATTTCAACCCAGGTGTCCTGTTCCATGCTTCTTACACTTTCTCTAGAATGTGCTGCCATTCATTTTCCCACTCACAAACAATAGCACTTTACATCTAAGGTACCCAAATAGTCTCAAATTTCATCACGTTTCTAATATAGGTATGTATTTGTTTAGAAAAGGAAGTTGACTATTAAAATTCTAATGATAAAGAAATGTTAGTTATTAGATTAGAAAATATTATAATGTCACTTTAAATTACATTTGGTACATTCTGATAATAGATAATAAATTATAATCTTGCTTGGAAAGAATTCAATGCAACTCCTCATTCAATGAAATGGCTATTTATCTGTGTGACATTTCATTACAACACCGGAATCAAGGACTTGAGAATTTATTTTTCCTCCTATTATTCAAGAAATATTACAAAATGCAGTTTCATTGTCATTAGGATGTACTTAAACTACTGAGTGTTACAAGATCTAATCTTTAGGATAACGTCTGAATTAAAGAATCTGTGTCAGCTCAACCTTTTCTCTTCTCCGCAAACAACAACAGAAAGCATAACTAAATGATCTTGAAAGTGGCAATAAAAGCTTTTCCTGCCTCACAATTTCTCATTGCTGGTTTATTTTCTTATAAGCTCTCAAAATTCCAAAGCTGAAACTTTGCTTTATAGAAATGAGAGAAACATTTCTCCTCACTTGTTCAAACTTATTCCAACTGTGTCTATTTTCTTCCCAATAATCACACAGAAGATAGAAGACTTGAGCTGTGCCTTTGAACCTCTATAGTTCTAGTCAAAATAGGGGTGAAGTCACCATTCACAAATATTCTTAATTAAAGGAATATGCGATGTGAAAGCCTTGGAAGAAAATAGTTTAAGAATTCTGCTTGTGAAGTGAACAACTGTCTTTCTTGGATAGAAATTTAATGGAGGAAGAGTGTTTGAAGGTTAAAATTCTTGTTGGACAATTTATTTTCTACAGCTGTGATGTGAATCTCTTCACTTGGGGGCAGAAAGACAAGAGGACTCCACAAATGCAGAATCTTGCTAATTACTGGCATATCTAAATATCTGTATTTAGATGCAAAGAACTTTTGGAAAATTTATGTAATGTGGCACCACTTAATTCTGACTCCCTGAATACCAAGCCAGTCAAGCCAGCCGTAATATTCCAATTTGCACTAAGCCCCTGCTCTGTCATATTTCATTTAACTGTTGAGCTTGTCAAGTATTTATTACAACATGAGAGTATTACAATAGGTCCACATTTCACTCTCCATAATGAGAAATCCCTATGGGAAATCTT
>NW_012148308.1:1783713-1785750 GCF_000956105.1 Propithecus coquereli
TATATATGAAAGAAACCTCAAAAGGCCTGAATGTTTTATACAGGAATGGCTGTATCAATTTACTGCATATGATGTACACACACATCCTCACTAGGACCTGGTTAACATGGTTTATTGCAGCAGGAAATCAGACAGACCAGAGTAAGATCACATCACTGGAAAAATAGCAACCATCATTTTTTTTCCAACAGATGTTTATTGAGCTTTTACTGTTAGCCAAGCACCCTGTAATGGTTGTTAAGGATTTCAGAGATATTTGTGAACCAGATTCTGCTTTTAAATAAATTATAGTCAAAAAGGACAAATATAACTGTATGTACCGATCATAGCATTGTAAGACAAAAAGTCATGCATGACCCGAGTAAGGCGCTAGGGAGAAAAGTGTTATGGATATGTAGGGAAGGACTTGGGAAAAAGTGAATGGAGGAGATAACACAAGAAATTTTTTAAAATACCTGATAGAATAGGGAAGTTACATAACTCAATATCAAATAATATGATTTAAAAATGAACTGGCAAGAGGATATATACGTGCATTTAAGAAAGATGTGCACTTTACTTTTTAAGTCACACTAAGAACCATGTGATTCTGAATTTTCATGTGTAATTTGGTTTGGGGATTTGGTTCCTCATTTTGTTGATTATGATGATAATAATCATAACCTGTCACAAGGAGTGCAGTTAGTTGATAGTCTCCAGGTGCAGTGCCTTCAGGATCCACCCTGCTGCTGCAGCCCAGGCCATGTCTTCTCTGGTCAGCTCCCAGGAAGTAAATTGAACATGGTGCAGTGATAGAGCCTGCACATTCCTGTCCAACTCTGAACTCCTTTCAGGCCATTCTTGTGCCAGGCCTCCCTGTGGGATTGGCCAAAACATTCTCAGAGCTATACCACCATCTGAGGCTCTTCCTTCCCGTCCTCCTTCTCTTTGTGTTTTCATGTTGTAGTCTGGACGTTCTCCATGCCTGTTTCGGGTCCCTCTCTTTTATCTTTAAGAAGCATCAGACCCCAATTAATTTCTTGGCATCTGCTTTCTGGAAGATTCGAATTGACACTATAGCTGTCACATATTTAGTCCTCAAAAATATCAATTAAATAGTGAGGATTATTCTTAATCACATTTTATTGATAAAAGAATAGGCAGGGAGATTAAATGATTTGATGGTTTGCCCATTTTCAAAAAGCTGCCAAATAGTGAGAGTGGGATTGAATCTCCTATCTGGATAGAGCATGTATATCTTTAATTTAGTATTTAAAGGGAGCCTATTATGATTCTTTTTGTCAGGTGAATTATCATTTTGAACTTCAAACAACTACTTTGGGCATTCTCTCTCTCTCTCTCGCTCTCTCTCTCTCTCTCTGTCTCTTTCTTTCTTCTTCTTCTTCTTTTTTTGGTTAATCTACATTTACACGTGTTGAGTTAAAAAGGACTCCTTATAGAAATATATTTTGTGCTTGATTTGGATGCCTTTTTCTTTTCTTTTTTAAACAGAGGGGTCAGCGTGTGTCCTTTTGGCAGGACTGCCATTAGCCTCACTCCAGGCTCTAGTTTCAGCAGCATTCTGATCTCCAGGTTAAAAGAAAAGCACATGGGCAAGATATTACATAGGCTCTTGCTGTTCTGATCACTTTCGTTGTTAAAGCAAAACTATTGCTTTTCTTTTGCAGACTTTTCCATCAGACTGATGCCCTTACTCCTTAGTCTGACATTCAAGGGCTCATGGCCCACTATCCCCAACTCTGCTTCATAACCTATGTGGCTACAGCAGACTTTTTATTAGTTCTCAAAAATCCTCTACCCACGAGCATTTTCACACAATCTTTTGAACTGAATGCACTCTTTGCCCTCTCCCAAATCAAGACTTTTCATTGACAGCCATCTCTTCCAAAACATTTAAAGCTAGGTGAAAGGGGAAAGAAGATCCTACATATGTCTAAAGTCCTCCTAGATATAAGCTCTACCAAAGCCGTCAGCGATGCACTAAAATTAGCTCTATAGCTCAAAGGTCTTACAACAGGACCTTGTGTGCAGAAATAA
>NW_012148308.1:1786900-1787301 GCF_000956105.1 Propithecus coquereli
AGAAGATAAAAGTTTAAAAAGAACATGAGAGACAACAGCATTTCATGATTCAATGATGTTTCTTGGGGGAGTCAGGCTGCAGAAACAGAATATGAACTTCATTTGAGGTTTGCTACATCCAGCTATTACTCCTCTCCTGCCTCTGCACATTAACTTATAGCGAGTTGCACCATAAATGCAATGACTTGCAAGAAGAAAAGTGACACATTCTTTTTATAAAAGAAAGAAAATCTGTAAAGCTAGAACTGGGAATATAAAACCAAAGCTCTCAGCAGATAAACTACAAGTCATTTATCACCACTGTAGGACTTCGTACAAGGAGAGGCTGCAGAGCTCATAAAGTTGGCTAGACAATTCCAGTGATCTATGGGGACTGACCAGCACCTTTCTGAACTCTGAGG
>NW_012148308.1:1789510-1792085 GCF_000956105.1 Propithecus coquereli
CCTATTGATTTCCTTAGGACAATTTTTTTTTTCTTTTTCTTTTCTTTTTTTTTTTTTATAGAGCAAGCCATAGCAATTTGATTCTTTGGGGATTGGGCCTCATTTTTGTTATGTAAATAGATAATCTTGATTAAGAAAAATACCCTCTAAACTCAGTTGCTCCTTTTGCTCTGGTATACACACAAAAAGACTTTGTGTGTACATACTTTAAAATAAAAAGTAGACAATGCAACTCTCTTTTGCTTAATATTTTAAAAACTCAGAATGATACAGCTTAATAAATAAGCAATGTAGAGAGGAGATCTCAAGAACATGGGTCAGCAAACTACATCCCTCATGCCAAATTGTACCGCCTGAAAGCTAAGAATGGTTTTTACATTTTTAAAGAATTGTAAAAAACTGAAGAAGAATATATGTGTATGTCCCACAAAACCCAAAATATTTACTATGTGGCTCTTTACATAAAAAAGTTTTTTTTGACTCCTGATTTAGAATGTTTTAAAAAATATGTCAACTTTACAACTTATTTCTGTTCTTATTGAAATCTTTCCCCTTGAAATATTTTATCTGAGGTTACCTTTTGGTGTAGGTGAATTATTAATAGCCCCATTTTACAGATGAGAAAATGAATTTAAGTGATAAGTCCATAATAACTTTCAAATTTGCAGATAATATGAACCTCTAAATGGTACCTACTACATTAGAGTATCAGGGCATTATAATCTGTGGTAAAATATGATAATATTTAGCCTCTACATCAATAATATTATACTAAAGTGAATAAATCTTCCATTTATATCCAAATAATACAATTCATACAAATAAAATGTAGATAAAGCTTCATTTAACAAAATCCGTGTAGTGAAACCTACACAGGTTTTTTGTTTTAGACATGAGTCAATTGTAAACTAAACGTGTTGCTGTTATTGTTAAAAATAGTTTATAGAATAAAGATAGTCATAGTCCCTTGGAAATGATGTTGAGCAGATGACATAAGTTTAATTATTTTCATTATGAATATAATTATAATTGCAGGTCCTTGAAATACAAGAACATTTTTACTGAGTAAGTGCAAATTATACCTGGTGTTAATGGGCATCAGGGCAGGGGCTTTTCCTTTCATTGACCACACAGGTGGTGTTTCTCCATTACTCCCCTGAATGGCTACATTGAAGGACATGGTCGTAATGCTATTGCCCTAAGAAGCACACATTGTGTAAACTGTTGAGATGCTTAAACTGAAAATAATGACATTTGAATTCTAATGTCAGTTCCACTGTTTATGAGAGCTTGGATAAATTACTGAAAATCACTGAACCCCAGCTACCACAATTTTACAATGAGGTACTTGTGCCAGATTGATTTTAACACTATTTTTTATAGCTAGAGGACCATGGTTTAGTCCTTTCACCAGGGTATTCCTTACCATGCCCAGCTGGGTAGGCTGTGGAGTGGGAATAAACCTGAGTTTCATTTCCTTATGCCTGATGGATTGTTTACATCCTCTGCAATACTGTGCTGGGGGGATCGTGGTACCTCATCCCATTAGAGGACATTATCATTATCATCTATTTGTGATGGTGACTAGGGATACTGGAATTGTGTGCCACATATCAGTTTCCTGAAGATCATACTAACTGCTAGAATTTTTCTAGGTGTCTAGTGTCTCAGCATGATGATGGGGGTGGTTCCTCGCCTTTAAGATTTTGGAGGAGAGCGAGGGTGTGGGAGGAGTCTAGGATGAATACCTGAGTTTTGTCCTGAGATTCATCACATATGTCATGTACCAGGTATCTACTGTCTGCCAAACACTCTACTATACCATTTTCTGTGAAAATCATGCACAATATGCCAATTAAACATTAATGAGATATTATTTCGACTATATCAAGAAGAAAACAAAAATTAAGAGAAAATAAGCAACTGAACTACAGGGAAGTTGAATAATTTTATAAGATAATTTATTACCAATTAACAATGCCATTTGAACATGCACCTGACTGATTTAAAGCCTACCTTTGATAATGCAGAAGATAATATACTATAATAATATTAGAATCCGGAAAATCTTTTTCAGATAGTACCTTGTCAAACACCTTAATTTTACAAATGGAGTTACTGAGAGCCAAAGAGATTAAATGTTTATCTTCCCAAGGCCAACAAATATAAGCACTAAAAATAGATAGGCAGGATTCCTAGCTACCAACTCAATGCTCTCTTCACTAGAGAGATTTTTTTTTCCTCAGCAATAAATTACAATATTCCTTCCCTTCCCCAATATAGAAAGTGCTTATTGTATATGAGTTTGTAGATGATGACATCAGGAGGAAGGGGGGAGATGATGTTAGTTGACCACCTATTTTGGGAAAAGTTCTGGGTAAGGTGAGTCAGTTTTGCCCTTTAATCCTCAAAAATCATGGTGTGGCAGAGGCAAACAGGGATCCGGCCATCAGAGGTTATGAGACTTCACAAGGATGAAGAGCAGAGCCAGGATTCAAATTCCTTATTGGTTTGACTCAAAGGCCCTTTAGACAAAATTCTTTGGAAAGTGTAGGTTTAAATCACTGATACATTA
>NW_012148308.1:1806935-1809238 GCF_000956105.1 Propithecus coquereli
CATGCCTGTAGTCCCAGCTACTAGGGAGGCTGAGGCAGAAGGATAGCTTGAGCCCAGGAGTTTGAGGTTGCTGTGAGCTAGGCTGACGCCATGGGACTCTAGCCTGGGCAACAGAGCAAGACTCTGTCTCAAAAAAAAAAACAAAATAAAACAAAAACAGTGTACACACTTTTTTGTATAATGCCTGTAATAGTGACTACAGTAGTCCTCTTTCTCTGTGGTTTTGTTTTTTGAAATTTCAGTTACGCTCAGTCAACCATGGCCCAAAAATATAAAACAGAAAATTCCAGAAATAAGCATAAGTTTTAAATTGCATGTTGTTCTGAGTAACATGATAAAATCTCAAGCCATCCTGCTCCGCCCCGCCTGGGACATGGATCATCCCTTTGTCCAGCGTATCCATGCTGTATATACTCCCCCATCGCTAGTTGCTTAGCAGCCCTCTCATTTATTGCTCGACTGTCACCGTATCACAGTGCTTATGTTCAAGTAAGCCTTATTTTACTTAATAACAGCCCCCAAAGGCAAGAGTATGGATGCTAGCAATTTGGATATGTCAAAGAGAAGTCATAAAATGCTTCCTGTAAGTGAAAATGTGAAAGTTCTCCACTTAATAAGAAAAGAAAAAAAATCTTATATTGAGGTTGCTAAGATCTGCAGTGAAAATGAATTGAACCTTCTACCCATGAAATTCTAAAGAAGGAAAAAGAAATCTCATATAGCATTTATAGGGTTCGGTAATCTCTGAGGTTTCAGGCATCCACTGGAGGTCTTGAAAAGTATTCCCCTGGATAAGAGAGAATTACTGTGTTTGCTAGCACCTTCTACCATCATTGTTACCATCATTATTCAACAACTGCAGGGAGTCACACATAGGAAGAGATGAGATGAACTTTACTCCTGATTAATATTGCTTTGGTTTGTGCCTATTTTTTACATTCTTGAAGACTGATATTTATTATTTTCCATAATAGGGCAGTTGTTATACATTCTTACTCACATTGACGGAATGGTTAAAATGTAATATCCCTAAAGCTTGGCATTCAAGTTACTCTTCAGCAAAAAAGATTCAAGTGGTTCGGTTACATTTCTGCACACTCCATTTGGTACTGATTTTACTGAAAACCATACTTCTAAGATGTTTAAATTGTATTTTTACCCGCTGAAGTGAAAAGCTACCCTTTCACAAATGGGCTGTGCCAAAGTTTAGTCCATCAATCAGTGTATTCTGACTTTGTGCATTTAACACTGCTAGAAGCATCTTAAGCACATGATGGAAGAAATCTCTAGGAAATGAATATGAAAGCAATGATTTCCTTGTTGGGTGGCCCCAAAGCACTTACTAAAGGCATTTTTCAGACAAAAAATAGCCCGAGATTTCAACTGCATTGTGAAATCTACTGAGGATGAGGAGGATGGTGTCACTAATGATCAGGAAATGAAATATACAAAGTAAGGCCAACGTCTTCCACAGACCAGTGCTTGAGACAGATGCTGTCATAGATCAACAATTCAGAACATGTATTCCATATGATTCAGCAGAGAAGAGAGAAAGTAAACTTAGAAAACTATGGAATAACTTCCCTGGTATTACATTTGACTGCTCTGAAGTACACACAGTAGCAGTCTTTTTTGTTTTATGTAAAAGCATACGTGGGTGGAAAGGCAAGAATTATGGCTTATAGGAGGCTTTAGCTATCAGGGGAAATTCCTATTGCAAAGGCAGAGAGACTGAGTTGGGAAAACACACAATTTATGGGCCGCTAACTCATACTTCTCTCTTTGCAAAGCAACTTCGATAGATAGAAGCTGCTTCATAGAAAAGAAAGAAAACAATAATGTTGTGTCACTTTGTTTTAGGACTGTGGCTTTGTCTATTCTAGTATTTCTTTTTATCTTCTTTTTTATTTTCAGAAAAAAGAAACCAGAGTGATGCATCTTAATTTTAAAAATTGTGTGGTTTATAAATTTATCCATTATTAGGAAAGAAAGATATTTAATGATCAATTTGTTGGGATTCATCTATACAAGGTAAGGATGTTGTAGTCTTGGCTCCAAATGCTTTGAGAACTGTACATCCTTATTTCCCTACACAACAAAAATGGATTTTGAGCCCCACTAGTGTTGGTCTCAGTACTGCACAGTACAAATAAGCATTTATTTTTGTTTCTGAATTGGCAGTGTCTTTGCTAAGAGGTTCTGGACTCTATGTGCTCACAGATACAGCTTTCACAGTGTTAAAATTCAGTGACAATGACAATAAGCATATATCCCAACAGACACTTGATGGGCTATTTTTGTTT
>NW_012148308.1:1809288-1812043 GCF_000956105.1 Propithecus coquereli
TGATTTGCTTTAAGGACATCTGTTTGGGACACCTGCTTGACACGACTGAAGGTTTATCTAGTTAAATTGGTCAGTGGAAAAGTTCTCTTTCCTTTCTCACTACTAGATTTAAGTTGCCCTTGATCTTGATGCCCTATTGAACTTGTCTAATAGGAGCTGCTTATTCTTTGACAAGATGTAGTAGTAACTATGTTTAACTACAAGAACATCTTTAATAATGATCATCTGTCATTATGAAGAGTATGCAAATTAGCGACATAAGGAAATGCTTGTAAAGCATCGTGCAGTTTTTAAAATAAAATTTAATAAAAGTTTATCTTCACAACAACCTACACATACAAAGTTAAGTAAAATAACCTCCTGGTACTAGTTTTTAAATTTAAGAAACAGAAATAATTAAATAGGCTTAGATTTACACAGCTAGTAATAGCAATCAACTGGAAGGGTATTTGGAAAGAATTTTATATTCCACCTTGCATCATCTTAGCTCATATTTTTCTTTAAATACATATATATGTATACATTTTTAGAGACAGGGTTTCTTCTGTCACACAGGCTGAAGTACAGTGGCAGGATTGTAGCTCACTGCAGCCTCGAACTCCTGGGCTCAACCAATCCTCCTGCCTCAGCCTCTCAAGTAGCTAGGACTACAGGGTGCACTACCACATACAGCTAATGTTTTCATTTGTTTATTTGTTTGTTTGTTTGTAGAGATGAGGTCTTGCTATGTTGCCTAGGCTGATCTCTAATTCCTGGACTAAAGCGATCCTCTCTCCTGGGCTTTCCAAAGCACTGGGATTACAGGTGTGAGCCAACCTGCTGGCCCCACTTTTTTCACTCTAGACATTGCTGTACTAAACAGCTGCATGCGGTAATTCTGTTACATATGCAACTCCAGCAATATGAAAGAGTTAACACTTCATGGGACAGCTCCTGACCAGGTGCTGGTATATAAGTACTCTTCTCTTTCTTTCCATGGGGGGACTTCTAAGGTGCATTCTGTATTGCTCTTGAGAGCATCCCACGAGGGACTCAGTTCCAATTGCTCACGTTGGTGACCAGATCTATAGCACACCTTTGAATTAGTTTTTCCTCCTTCCTATTTCCTTCTTTCAATTCCTTGAATCCTGTTCTTTAGGATAATTTCTAAAATTAAACTACCTGCATGAAAACCCTGGTTTATGTTTGCCTTTTGGAAGAACCTAGGCTAAAATATAGAGAATTTGTGCATTTAATTCAAATGGGTAGAAAATTTCAAAAGAAGATCTTAACCCAGAAATTTTGAAACTCAGGAGAAATGACAGAGGTTTTCAATCTAGGGATGCTATGGTTCTTTGTTTCCAAAATGTGCTCATTGCAAAACTTTGAGACTAAAAACTATGGATTTTTTTTTTAAAAAGAAAAATAAACATACTAATATTTACAATCCCCAGAAACATAGCTGCTAATATATTGATGTATATCATCCAGTTTTTTCATGCATATAAATATATATTTTTTGCAAAACAACCTGAACTATATGATCCCAATTTTATACATAAAGGTAGTTTGTATATCTCCTCATACTGTATAGACTTTAAAATGGACTTAATATTCAAAGTATTATATTGTACCACTCACATGTCAGACCTGCTTACTTACCCTGGGAGAGTCCACAGGCCACATCTTTCGCAATGACTATGAGGTATAAATTTGTGAGAGGAGTAACAGCATCAGTGAAGAGCTCTATAAGTCAGAAATTACCGTGGAAACTGATATCACTGAACTAGGATTCGTAAATGCACTGGGGATAATTGGATTGCAGGGTGGCGGGGCCAGGTGGCAGCACTTAATCACCAAAGACAAGGTGGGTGTGGTTACCCTAATGGACAGCAGAGTCAAAGCAGTAATCAGAATAGCCTGACTTGCTGAGACCTATGGCATTCGCTAGTTTGTCATTGTGTCCCTAGAAGAGAAATAGATGGGTATTTGACTAAATTCTTTCTTGATCTCTATAGACAGAAGAATTCTAGGTCAAGTGAACTAAAGGCTAACTTCAATCACTAAGACAGTGTCACAGCCCCTCAATCAATTCCCAAACTTGAGTCAGTTTACAGACCCTTGAATGAAGGAGAGTCTGAGTCCCTTTGAGGAAGGACCCTGCTATACTTTCAAAAATTTATACCATTAATATTACTTCCAGATTTCCCCAGAGGGATTCACAGCTTTTTATCAGGCATCGAGAAAAGAAAATAATTAGATCCTTCAGCATTAATGGACAGTGGCTCTGAACTAATACAATTTCTAGAAGACCCAAAATGTCACTGTGATCCACCAGTCAGAGTTGGGACTTACGGAGTTCAAGTGTTCAATGGAGTTTTAGTTCAGGTCAATCTCAGAGTGGACTCAGTAATTCTCAAAACTCCTCCGGTGGCCATTTCCCCAGTTCAGGAATGCGTAATTGAAACAGACATACCCAGAAACTGGCACAATTCCTACATGGTAATGCTTCCTCTTAATATATAATGACTATCTCACATAAAACAAAAAATACATGTGTCTTCCCCAACCCAGTCCCATACTCAGTTATTGAATCCAGCATGAAACCCTCAATCTCTGGACAATGACCGTTACTCCTCCTTCTTGTATGTCTTAGCAGAGTATCAGCAGCTCTCTGTTTTTGTGAAGTAATTATTGAATAAAACAGTGTACACAGGCTGGGTGTGGTGGCTCACGCCTGTAATCCTAACATTCTGGGAGGCCGAGGCGGGTGGAT
>NW_012148308.1:1812093-1813378 GCF_000956105.1 Propithecus coquereli
TACATCTTGGAATGGTTAAATCTAGCTAATTAACAAATGCATTAGCTTGCATAGTTATAATTTTTATGGTAAGAACAATTATCCACTCTCAGCATTTTTCAAGAATATAATATATTGTCATTAACTATAGTCATTGTGCTGTACACTAGACCTCTTGAACTTATTTCTCCTATCTAACTATAAATACATATCTTTTGACCAACATCTCCCCAACCCTAACCACCCTAGCCTCTGGTAACCACCATTCTGCTTCCTACTTCTATGAGATCAACTTTTTTAGATTTAACATATGAGTGAGATAATATGGTATTTGTCTTTCTGTGTTTGGCTTATTTCACTTAATATAATATCCTTCCACTTTCATCCAGTTTGTTGAAATGACAGCGTTTTTTTCTTTTTATGGCTTAATAGTATTCCATTTTATACATATACCACACTTCCTTTATTCATTCACCCATCGATGGACACTTACTTAGGTTGATTCCATATCTTAGCTGTTGTGAACAGTGCTGCAGTAAACACAGAGATGCAGATATCTCGACATTCTGAGAGCATGTAGGTAACTCAGAGGAAGCATGTTGTTCGCCCCTCTGAGTTTGGAGTCTGTGAGATCCCGCTGCCTTCCATACTGGTTTTGCTCTCCGTGTCTAGCATGTGTTCTGGCTGGAAAAAGAAAATATAATAAGCAATAACTTAAGTAAGTAGTAAACTCTCAAGCAAAACTCATGTACTACCTTGTCTTGCGACATGTGCCTACAAAAGGCTCCCAGTATTCATGAACAGAAATAGCTAAGCTAGGAATCCACAAAAAAATGGTTTTCAATGTATCAGTTCAAAATTCATAGCCAAGTACAAATTTGCAAATTTGTACTCAGATTGGAAAGGTTAAATCATCTCAAATATTGACATTGTATATCACTTATAGCTGAAATTTTCATGTTTTCATTACTTTCAGTCATTAACAAAGGGTATTGTTTGTTTGTTTGTTTGTTTGTTTTACCAGCATATGTACATTTTTACTTCAGTGAAATTTTAAAAAGAGCGATCTATGATGCAATAGTCTTAGGAAATTATCACCATAGTTTTTATGTTTGACATAGGTATCCATGGACGCAATTATGCTGAATTCAACTTCCAACATAATAGAAATAGATTATGTTCACTGAGCACTTATTATGGGTTAGGCACCATGCTGAACATGTAACATATAGTAACTCATTCGATGTTCTCATTACCCTATATAGAAAGTAATCTTGTTATTTTTGCCTTACAGAAGAGCTAAGGG
>NW_012148308.1:1827478-1830811 GCF_000956105.1 Propithecus coquereli
CTAGGAATTATGGATGTAGTAATGGCTTAGGCTAGCCTAATTAAAGTAACAGACTAATGTGTGTTCCATATGAAAATATCTTAATGATAGAAAACATTTACTATGGAGCAGAAAGAAAAATGGAGTAACAGCAGTTTGCCATAGCCTATCCTCATGGCTGCTCAACTATCTGTACATGCCCATTTTTTCACACATAGAGCATGTTAGAACTTTGGCTTTTATTAGGATTCGCCCTGATTGGTTATTTGCCTGAAACTAAGAGAAAAAATTTCTTTTACTTAGGGCTTTAGGTAATGAACAAAAAGCCTACTGATGAATGAATGAATCTATGTTCTGAACAAAGGGATATGTCCATTTGCTGATATAGTTACTCAAACTTCAATTCAGCACCAGAAATAGGGTTGCAGCATCATCTGCTTTGGAGTAGAGGCTCTCCTTTTCTTTGATCAATCTCTTCCATTTTTCTATAACTTTTCTTGGGCTACCCAGAATTGAGATTGGAAAAATCTTCTTTTTGCAATAGAGTAAGCAAACAAAAATGGAAACTTTCTGATTTTTTTAAAATACAGACTGTGAAATAGACTTTCCCTTTGCCTTTACAAATAAATGTGTTTTGAGGCTTGGGAGCAATATCTCTTTAGCACCATTCACCTCTTCATCTGCCCTACACCTGCATAGCAATTGATTCCCCCCCCTTTTTTTTGTTTCAGGGTATTATGAGGATACAAACATTATGGTTACATTTTATGTCTTTGCCTCACCCAAGCGAGGGTTAGAGGCATGCCCTTCCCCTCTACAATGCTCCCTGTGTCCTTTAGTTGTGGGTGTACCCCCATCCCCCTAATCCCTGGAGAGAATTACTGCTATGTGAGCACCTTAGTGTTCATCTGTTAGTACCAATTTGATGGTGACTACAAGCAGATTCCCCTTTCTTAATAGATTAGTGGTTGATAGTTTTCCGAGGACATATAGAGCAATGCAGAATGAGTCTCATACTCTTCTAAATATCAAAGAACCAACCTTAATAAGAATCCTTAAATAGTAAAATAATACAATTTTTTAAAGTTTCCTCCCCCTTGTTTTTTTATCAAGGTGTAGGCAATTGATTGATTCATCTTATTCACTGAGAATATGTTTAAACATCTGCTTTATGCCCAAAAGTGTTATAGGCATTGGGGAGAGCAAAGCATACCTATATTCTAGCATCTCATAGTCTTGTGGGGAAGAAAAGTGAGAATGTTTACTGTTATGTTCAGATCAGCGATGGACAATTTGATTCCAGAGAGGTTTTTCTGAAGGGCCTTTCAGAAAGTCTACAAACACATTTTCAAAGGATGGAGCCAAATCAAGTGGAGGAGGAGGGGACTTTCATGGTGGCAGAAGAGTAGAAGGTCCATAAAAAACCAAGAAAACTGACCAAAAGAGTAAGGCACAAATAGAATAAAAGTGGAAAATGAGATTGGAAGGGAAGATTGGCATCTTTTCATGGAGGATCTTAAATATCACGTTAATTAAATTGAAGTTGATTCACTAGATATTAGGGAACCATCAATGGTTTTTGAGCTAAAAAGTAAGAAAAAATGTATTGGGTAATGTGTGCAGAAATGGAGTTGGAAGATAATAGAGGCAGAGTGGTTTTTGCAGTAGACCAGGCAAGAGGTGGTGGAGTCTGAATCAATATGTGTCAGTGCGAACAACCCTGTAGTAATAATGTGAGCCTTTAAAAACCATTTCCTGTGATTAGATTATATTCAGAATATCCAGAATTTAAATGACCTATCACATTTTATGTAATCATGCTTATGTAATGCTATCCATATTAACCTATAACTACTGGGTCAGTTACTTATTTTTTATGAACTCTAAGCATTGGAGTCTGATAAATCCACTCCGTTTTTCACAAACTTCGACAGCACTGATAGAGAGCAGGATTCACTATCTACGACTTTAACAAATAGGAAATAATTTATATTCTTGCCAGAAATTCAATGTCAACAGATATCAACTTCTAGAGATATACTTGTCATTAAAGTAAGTAGTAACAGTATATAAAACTCATAAATGACTAAAGGGGAAAACAGACCTTGATATAAAACCAAACTTAAAATGCAAAAAAAGAACATGATTATTATTGATGTCATTTGTTTAAATTTTCTACTCTAAAAAAGCACTTTAATTACCATATGCTTATCATGTTGGTTGAATTCATTTATAGAGAGAATACAATCATTAATTATCATAATTAAGACACCTGAATTCAAAATGAATGGCATTCATTCTAACCTCAGTTGTAGCTATGTTTTATCTCTGACAGTTGGGTTTCCAATCAAATGTTATCTGATTTTTCTCCTTAATCATTAAGAAATGCTTTACTAATTAGCACATGAAATTCATGCCACATCAGACTGAATTGAATCAAGGCCTATTATCTTGAGCAGTAAGACACTTTGAAATTCTCAGTAATAGGGCATGAATATGTTATATGGTTCATACACATTTCATGAACCTCCACATTAGCACTATTTTTTTTTTTTCAAGACAGTGCCATTAGTTACGCCATTTTCAGGAACTTGAATTCGATCATGCTGTTTAACAGCCTGTTACATTGTGGTGTATAGAGTCATACATTAATTTATCTTTGGTTACACTTTGGCAAAATGGTTGTATTTGGCTGTAAATATCCTGCATGAATGAGAAATAGCAGGCTACTTGGAGGTATAAAGGACTGTTGAGCAAGACTCTGGCTTTAACACTCTATTAATAATAATTTAGGATTTGTGCCAAATATCCTCCCTTGGCCTGTCCTTCTTCACCTTGATCTCTTCCCTTGGGGCTGATCTGTATGACACATCAGTGGGCCCCCTCTATGGCTGGCTTCTCTTTGGGCTTGGCTAATAGAGTTTGGAGGGACCTGGCTCCTTCCCTGTGATGTCACCTGATAATGACTATGTTCTCAATTGAAGGTACCTGCTTTGGTCAAAACAACCTTGCCTTTTGAGTTCTCTGTTTCCAGATCTGATCCTCTCTCTTATCCCCTCTTGTGTTTCTGCTGTTATTTGTCCTAGTATTGCATTAATCCTCATAGTTCCTACACACTCTGTTCATACCTTTATAAATAAATCATCCTCAACTGTCCTGAGTGTGCTGTTTCCTCTTGGGACTCTGAGTCATGCTATATGGCACACTTTGCTACCTCAAAGTCTCAAAGTAGGCAAAGGAATACTCCTTTGTCTAGTCGAAGCTCACAGATATGGTACATAAAATCATGGCCAGCAGTATATTAAAAAAACAATAAAGATGACAAAAATTAGCAACTTAGTTGGTAGTCAACAC
>NW_012148308.1:1834971-1841085 GCF_000956105.1 Propithecus coquereli
TTTTTTTAATTTCAAACCATTAATTAAGGGGGTACAAGTGTTTTGATACATGGATGTCTTGTATAATGCTTAAGTTGGGGCTTTTGGTGTGCACATCAGACAATGGTGTTCATTGTACCCAATGAGTATTTTTTTATCCCACATCCTCCGTCCCACCCTCCCCCTTTTTGTTTTCTCATGTCCTTTATAGTGCTTTGTGCCCATGTGTACCCATCTATTAGCTCCCACTTATTAGTGAGAATATTATTTATTCCCATTTAAACAAAAGGTATAATCTCCTAAGGACATGGGTCCTTAGTAGAAGCCATGCCACTTTCAAGATATATCTTTCTGGGAGCAAGAAGTGAGTTTATTTCAATTTGCAGGAGCAGTACATCTGTTAGAGAATAGGGTCCAGCACAGTTCACACATGGGTCACATGTCAAGCAAACAACTCATGACACTCCAAAATCCAGGTAAATCAGACCATATCATGCCACTGGATCTGACAGTATTATCAGATCTATAATCATAGCTATTAATGATAATCATGCAGTTTATATCCAAAACAGAGATAAATTAGTATTAGACATTCTAAAGTCACTGAAAAAGGAAAAGGCGAAAGCATCAGAAACATTGCCAACTAGAAGCAAGCAGGAAACAGGTTAGAGATCACTGATCATCAGGGAAATGGAAATGAAGTAGTAAAGTAAGTAATACTACTGGAATGAAATGAAATATTTTATTTATGGAATGAAATATTTAACAATGTAGAATAAACACACCCACAAATGTACATATATATAAATACACATGTGTATATATATATCTGCATATATATGTGTATGCATACATATATAGGAATACATATATCTACATAAACAAATGCACATTTACCTGCCATCTAAAGCAAAATATACCTAGCACAGAAAGTCTTTTCTTTGTGACACGAGGTCAATAAATATTTGCTAATAAAATTAACTAATGAGCGCTTGCTATAATAGAGGCTGGGATTACAGTGGAGCATCATAATGGACACAATTCCTGACAAGGTGTTTCTGTTGCTGATAGACTGAAGTCAACACTGTTACCTATTCTAATTCCATAATTCAGGACACCTGCAGGTTTTATTGCTAGGTAGGGTGGATTTGCCTCTGTCCTAAATGCTGGATATTTTTAGTTTCCTGCTGCTCTTCGTGGCCTTTATCCACAGCCATCAGTGCACTGCTGTCTCAAAGAATGTTTGAGACACTTCAGAAGCTTCTGCCATGGATGCGTCAAAGACCAAGTGCATGGACTTTAAGAAAACTATTTTCATTGTTCAAAGCTTTGTTTATTTCTTTTTTTTGTGTGGGTCCATAGCTATGAAATTGTTAGACATATGATCTCCGGTGGAGCTAGGAGTTATAGCAAATAAAACATGGTAAAAACATTTTCGTTGAAAGAACAAAGTTGATGTTTGCTAAGGAAAGTGGGCAAAAGAGGTCTACTTTGACCAGGGGTGATTTTATAGGTGTTGACACTCCCTTGTAAAATTTTAAACACAAACTTTAGACTTGGAAAGTTTCATAAGAAAACCATAAAGTGAGATAGTTAAGTATTTTTGCACTGATCTGTAATGGACCTACACGGATGGCACAGATTCTGTTCCTTTTGAGGACTTTTCCTCTTCATCCCATGCAGTTGTGCTGGATCTGTCCAGTGGTGCCACGTCTTCTGCCTGGGCCCACCAGGTTCCTTCCAGGCAGTGTGATATTCAGACAATAGGAGAGTAAGTGCATTTGCTGAGGTCACAGGCTATGAGCCTGGAGTTGACAGTGATCACGTGCCCTGACTGCATGCAGGAAGCACACGACACAATCAAATTCACACATTGAGGCAAGAAGACCTGAGAACTAGAGGATGTAGCTCCTTGATGGGTTGAGAAGAGTGCCTGATACAGCCCACCTTGATGATGAATGTTTTTTTTTATAGGCTTGTCAAGTGATAATGAATATAACCTGAGCTCCTAGTATCAGGCTTTTCATACAAGAAAGTTTCTCTGAATTTTAATGATAAGCAGATTATTAAATTTCAATTGTCTTTTCCATTGAATTGTGACCTAAGTGCAAAATTGTGCCCCTGTATCATCAGTTAGGTACCACTGAGGAAGGTCTTCATACCCTACACAGGACTTGGGGGGCAGTTCAACAGGTATTTCTAAGTTAAGGTCATGCTTAACTGAGTCATGAAAATAAGAGTTAGTTAGGTATGGATGGGTAGGGCTCATTTTGTGTGAAACTAAGCCTGAGTCAAAAAGTAGGGCATGTTCTCGGTTGATTAAAGAATCACACTCTAATATAATACTTTCATCTTTAGAAATATCTTAACTGATTGCCTTCTGAGAGAAAAAGAATGCTGTCCCTTTACTGAAGGTTATCAAGCAAGTGGCTTTATGACCTTTGGCTAAAGAATGAACAGAGGAAATTCAGACATTAGGTAGGAAATTACAGCTTCAAATTCTGTTTAAGAGCCCATGATTTCTTTAAAATGCAGATGAGAAATAATGGAAGACATTGATATAAAGCTTCATATTTATTCCTATGTATTTTTTTCTTTTCGTTTTTTTAATTTCAAACCATTAATTAAGGGGGTACAAGTGTTTTGATACATGGATGTCTTGTATAATGCTTAAGTTGGGGCTTTTGGTGTGCACATCAGACAATGGTGTTCATTGTACCCAATGAGTATTTTTTTATCCCACATCCTCCGTCCCACCCTCCCCCTTTTTGTTTTCTCATGTCCTTTATAGTGCTTTGTGCCCATGTGTACCCATCTATTAGCTCCCACTTATTAGTGAGAATATTATTTATTCCCATTTAAACAAAAGGTATAATCTCCTAAGGACATGGGTCCTTAGTAGAAGCCATGCCACTTTCAAGATATATCTTTCTGGGAGCAAGAAGTGAGTTTATTTCAATTTGCAGGAGCAGTACATCTGTTAGAGAATAGGGTCCAGCACAGTTCACACATGGGTCACATGTCAAGCAAACAACTCATGACACTCCAAAATCCAGGTAAATCAGACCATATCATGCCACTGGATCTGACAGTATTATCAGATCTATAATCATAGCTATTAATGATAATCATGCAGTTTATATCCAAAACAGAGATAAATTAGTATTAGACATTCTAAAGTCACTGAAAAAGGAAAAGGCGAAAGCATCAGAAACATTGCCAACTAGAAGCAAGCAGGAAACAGGTTAGAGATCACTGATCATCAGGGAAATGGAAATGAAGTAGTAAAGTAAGTAATACTACTGGAATGAAATGAAATATTTTATTTATGGAATGAAATATTTAACAATGTAGAATAAACACACCCACAAATGTACATATATATAAATACACATGTGTATATATATATCTGCATATATATGTGTATGCATACATATATAGGAATACATATATCTTTAGATCTAGGAAGCTGTTTTGTTTTCATCTGGTTGATCCCCTCTTTATTCAAGTGAGAAAACTGAAAATCAGCAAGATACAATAACTTACCTAACGTCATGCAGCTAATTAGCAGTAGGACTGTTTCCTACAATTTATTAAACCAAAGGCTGTGGTCCAGATGAAGTTTGAAAACATACCTGGTTTTTGTAGTTGACTTTGTTTTCCTTTTTTTATAGAAAGCAATGAGATTTGCAGTCACACTGTGTGGGGTCTTTCACATTGTCCCAATAGACTGAATAAAAGACTATGGATTGCATGCAATGTTATTTCAAGATCACAAGATGTTTTAAAAACAGATGGCAGTATACATGAAAGATCACAGGAGATGGCAGTTCACAGCAGTAATTAAAAGGATCCAGTACAATAGAAAGACTTAAATTAAGCAGTAAACTTTACATAATTAGGCATTCTTTTTTGTTGCTCATGTTTGGCACAGGTTTTAGACAGAAAGGTTTTTTTTTTCCAGTCAACATTATCTTTTTTCCTATGTTTTATGCAGAAAAGGGATTTGAACATTATTTTCAGTCAGAAAACAGAATAGGAGAACAAAATAAGTTCCAGTGAAATCACTGAAACACAGAATAGTTTAGGAATTTTCCTAAGGCCCTATAGTGAGCCCATTTCATCATCTGAAAAAAATGGTGACAGTATAGACTACCAGGATAGAATTGCTTTGAAGAAGAAATATCATAATGTGGAAATTCTTTGAAACATTAAATATGGCCATAGAAAAACTTTGACCAATTTGCAGTTCTGAAGAATGTACTTTATTTCTAAAACAAAACATCAATGAAAATGTAAAAAGAATCTGGCACAACGTTTATGGATTTATTTGGTAACTTTTACAAGTAGAAATATAGATATGAAGAACTGGTAAGGACTTTTAAAATCATCTAGCCCAAGATTTTCTGTCTTTTGATTTGACATTTACTAAGTAACTTACTGTGGGCCAGTCACTGAATTAGGTGCTAGTGATTGCTAAGACAAGGTCAGTTATCTGAGGCACTTACCTCCTGGACTTAACTCTGTGTGTATGTGCTTTAATAGAGTGTATGATATATCAATCAAATCGTATATCACCTTTTATGAATTAAAAGAGTCAAATGTTTAGTATGGGGAAGATAGTCTTGTGTGGTACAATATAAAGCATTTACAAATCCTCCTGCAAGACCAGCTTTGTCCTAATAATGAGTTTACAGTACCCATGTGATGCCCTGATACCATACATGAGGTCGTGTTTTTCACTAGAATGTGATGCTGTACTGATCTTCAGACTTTCGCGGTTACCTGGTCCTGACTTTTGGCAGGCCTGAATCTCACTAAATCGTGATCTTCCAGCTCCTTCACTATTTGAATTCTACCTCTTTATCAGCTCCTTAACCTTACTGAATGGAAAATCTCTCAGGTGCAGAAAGTGGGATTTGTATAATGTCAAATATGAGACTGAAATACAATATGGTCTCTGTGAATGCCAAGCTGCTCTCCGTTGTCAACTATTGTGAAAAGAGAATGGAAGTTTTACTTTTCCCACTGGCTAACCAAAGCCAGATGTGGGAACTATCTGAGACACAGAAGATATGCTTTTTTAAATCTATTCATTTATTCATTTATTCTGCAATTTTGCATCATTTTGCACTGATCTGTAATGGACCTACACGGATGGCACAGATTCTGTTCCTTTTGAGGACTTTTCCTCTTCATCCCATGCAGTTGTGCTGGATCTGTCCAGTGGTGCCACGTCTTCTGCCTGGGCCCACCAGGTTCCTTCCAGGCAGTGTGATATTCAGACAATAGGAGAGTAAGTGCATTTGCTGAGGTCACAGGCTATGAGCCTGGAGTTGACAGTGATCACGTGCCCTGACTGCATGCAGGAAGCACACGACACAATCAAATTCACACATTGAGGCAAGAAGACCTGAGAACTAGAGGATGTAGCTCCTTGATGGGTTGAGAAGAGTGCCTGATACAGACCACCTTGATGATGAATGTTTTTTTTTATAGGCTTGTCAAGTGATAATGAATATAACCTGAGCTCCTAGTATCAGGCTTTTCATACAAGAAAGTTTCTCTGAATTTTAATGATAAGCAGATTATTAAATTTCAATTGTCTTTTCCATTGAATTGTGACCTAAGTGCAAAATTGTGCCCCTGTATCATCAGTTAGGTACCACTGAGGAAGGTCTTCATACCCTACACAGGACTTGGGGGGCAGTTCAACAGGTATTTCTAAGTTAAGGTCATGCTTAACTGAGTCATGAAAATAAGAGTTAGTTAGGTATGGATGGGTAGGGCTCATTTTGTGTGAAACTAAGCCTGAGTCAAAAAGTAGGGCATGTTCTCGGTTGATTAAAGAATCACACTCTAATATAATACTTTCATCTTTAGAAATATCTTAACTGATTGCCTTCTGAGAGAAAAAGAATGCTGTCCCTTTACTGAAGGTTATCAAGCAAGTGGCTTTATGACCTTTGGCTAAAGAATGAACAGAGGAAATTCAGACATTAGGTAGGAAATTACAGCTTCAAATTCTGTTTAAGAGCCCATGATTTCTTTAAAATGCAGATGAGAAATAATGGAAGACATTGATATAAAGCTTCATATTTATTCCTATGTATTTTTTTCTTTTCGTTTTTTTAA
>NW_012148308.1:1842955-1850017 GCF_000956105.1 Propithecus coquereli
ACATACACACAACACATATCAGTGCACACTTGAACCACAGTCTTCTGTTAGCCTCATGTCTGGTATGATTGAGTTGACAATAATTTATGACAGAAAACATATTTTCCAAATACCAAATCTCTTGGAAGGCCTTAAACATATGAAAAATTTAGGGCATCATTGGGCACATTATAAGTTCAAGACTAATAAAAAATACATTGTAGGTTATATCTTATATATGAAAAAATGTTTTAGAGAATTATAGTATACGTATGTTAAATTCCTTCACCTGATTTGACCTTGAATATCTTGCATGGGAGATTCTGGCTGCTTCCTCTTGTTCACTACAGTCCATCCACTGTACCTTCTCATTTAGTCACTCTGGTTTGATTCATGAAGGATACATAAGCTGTTTGAATATGCATAGGAGGCTCTGCATTCAATCTAGTGTCTTCTATTCACATCTGCAATTCTCTGAATATTTTAAATGAATAATATATCAAAACAGATGGCAAAATTCTTTCCTCCGTAATTCACCTGCAATAGTCCTTGACCTCAGTGCAAGTTTGGTTGACTTGGATCTGCAGAATTTGTTCCCACAGGAATTCTGAGGACAAGAGTATGAGTGGAATTTGTGGCTAATTTTTTTGTTTTTTGTTTTTTTGTCTCTCAGATGACACCAGTTAATCCCTAAGATTGAAAATTTATCACGTAATTTTAATAAAACCTCACACACACAAAAAAAACCCATGAAACAAATGATACATTTGGTTTTATTATATTAGAAAGTTGTACAACCATCACCACTATCTGATTTCAGAACATTTTTATGACCCTGAAATGAAATCCCATGTCATGAAAATATGCTCAACATCACTAATCATTAGAGAAATGCAAATTAAAACCACAATGAGATACTACCTTACTCCTGTCAGAATGGCCATTATTAAAAAGTCAGAAAACAATAGATGCTGTGTGGATGCAGTAAAAAGGGAATGCTTATTCACTGTTGGTGGGAATGTCAGTGGAAAACAGTATGGAGATGTCTTAAGGAACTAAAAGTAGATCTACCATTTGATCCAGCAATCCTATTTCTGGGGATCTACCCAAAGAAAAGAAGTGATTTGTAAGAACAACAATAAAAAAAGATACCAGCACCCATATGTGTACTGCAGCACAATTCACAATTGTAAAGATGTGGAACCAACTGAAGTGCCCACCAACCAATGACTGCATGAAGAAAATGTGGTGTATATATTCCATAAAATATATATACTCAGCCATCAAAAAGAATGAAATAATGTCTTTTACAGCAACTTGGATGGAACTGGAGGCCATTATTCTAAGTGAAGTAACCCAGGAACAAAGAACCAAATACCGCATATTCTCACTTACAAGTGGGAGCTAAGCAATGGGTATGCATGGTCATACAGAGTGACTTAATGAACATTGGAGACTCAGAAGAGGGAGGGTGTGAGGTGGGGTGGACGAAAAATTACTTACTGGGTACAATGTACACTATTCAGATGATGGGTAAATTAAAAGCCTAGACTTCTCCTTCAGGCATGTAACAAAAAAACACTTGTACCTCCTAAATCTAGTTAAATAAAACAAAAACATTTTAAAAATCAAAAAAACCCCAAAATTACAGTATAATAACTATTTACATAGCATTTACATTGTATTAGGTATAAGTAATGTAGAGATGATTTAAAGTATACAAAGGAGTATACGTAGGTTTTATGCAAATATAAACCATTTTATATAAGGGACTTGAGCATCCATGGACTTCAGTATCCATGGGGGGTCCTGCAACCAATCCTCCACAGATACCGAGGTTTGAGTGTGTATATATATGTATATGTGCATATTTTTCAGCCTTAAAAAGAAGGAAATCCTGGTATTTACAACATTATAGATGAACCTAAGAGACATTATGCTAAGTCAATTACAGAATGAAAAATGCTGCATGATTCCATGTATATGAAGTATCTAAAATAAACTCATAGAAGCAGAGAATGGAATGATGGTTGCCAACGGCTGGGGGAAAGAAGAAATGAAGAATTGTTTTGTGATGGGTATAAAGTTTCAGTTATGCAAGATGAATGAGTTCTAGAGATTTGTTGTACAATGTAGTACCTAGAGTTGGCAGTATGGTATTGTGCACTTTAAAATATGTTGAGGATAGACCTCATGTTAAATGTTATTACCTCTTACCAAAACCAAACACACACACACACACACACACACACAGAGTTTTGGAGGAGATGGACAGTACTTGGTTATGGTGATGGTATCATGAGTGTAGGCATATGTCCAAAGTTATCAGGATGTATACATTAAATGTGGGCAATTTTTTGCATATCAGTTATACATCAATAAAGCTAAAAGAGAATTAAGATAAACACCATCAGTGTGAAAACAGAACATGGAAATCTCAATACTTTGTATCCTAGCATTCTACTGATATAAACATCATCTTGCTCTGGCAGAGGTTTATAGAGGTGCTCTTAAGGGAAGCAGATGTTAGAGCTCCTCACACTGGAAACACACATAGGTACACTGGAAATATACCCAACAGTGGCACGTTGTGTGCCACAATTTCCTACATTGAACTTCCTCTAAGGCAAAGCACCTATTACACATTGTGGTGTGTGGGCGTGCGTGTGTGTGTGTGTGTGTATAAGGAGAGCAGAAGAAAAGGTTCTTAATCTATAAAATGATAAAATGTAATTTTACTTTTTGAAGTAGAAAAGATACTTTATCTAAAAATTTCTTCTCTATCTTGATTTGGGTATATAAATTTTGGATTTCTTTATTTAAGTGGGCATTGGTTCACTTCACGAATTCATTTTTTAATCATTTCATTAATAAATATCTGTTGAATTAATTGATTCTTTTCAACGGGGAGTCCAAAGTAGATAAATTGGTAACAGTATTGGGTCTACAGAAAGAATGGATCCTAGCACTTTTGGAGCTGTCCAAAAACAGATTCCTTGTGAGATACTGAACTTTTTACCTAGCCAAGTTTGAATTTGACAAAACTTAATCTTGTATAGATGCCATCATCAGACTTTTTTCCTACAGACTAACACATTCAGCTCTGGAGATGATGGGAGAGTTGTAAAGGACTGTTTTTCACTTTTTAAAAATATTTCCTTGAAATATCTAGTTATAATGTGGGGCTAAATGTGGAATTTTTTGAGTTAAAAATGCTTGAATTAGAATTCTGGCTCTACTATTTATGAGATGTGTGACTTTGATCAGGTTGCATAAAATAGGGGTAATAATAAAAATATGCATTTAGGGTTGTTGTGATGATTAAATGAAATAAAAAAGGTACCATGATTGGCACTTAGTAATCACACAACAAATGTTAGCATAACTGTTTTTATTACTTCCTCTTTCTGAAGCTGAAGGTTTATATATTAATCATAATTCTTACATGTGTTGGTGTTATACACTTTGAATCTAAGTATTAAGATATTTGCTTATATGAGCTTCAAAAATATTTACTTTTTATAGTGGGTATATTTGTGAATTACTCACTGCTTAAAGCTAAAGTACTTTCAGGGACCTTTTGCTCATCCGAAATGACTGCTTTATTTTGTGAAATTCAAAGAAACACATCATAACCTGATTCTCTTAAGATTAATTGCATTTGTTGGAGAATTATTAAACAGACACACATACACAGAAGTATAATTTCTGACATTTAATACCTCACTCAAAAGGAAAAGTTGAATTAAATGTAGAAAAAGATGTCATTTATTTTTTAAGGAGAGCATAAGGTGATAAAAATAGTCTTTCAATTAATGTTCATGCCCTCAGAGTCATACTTCGGAATTAATATAAATTAGTCTCCAGAAATCTATTTCAATAAGTCATTTGAGGAGAGAGGAAAAAACCGATGTAATCATATCCCCTGAGAAATAAATAACTTTTCTTCAAGTTGAACTTGAGCTTCTGGACCAAAAGTGACTGGATCAAGAAATTCAGGTTAAAGCAGAAGTAGAAAAAAATGAATATTATTCTTAAGCAGGACAGTCTACTTCTGATGAGATTTGCATAAATCACAAAGTCCAGTAAAGTGGACAAGAAAAAAAGACAAGTGAGATAAAAATTACTTAATAGAATTCAGAAGTCTCAGGGGATTAACAAGGAAACAACAAAAGACTACAAAGCCATTTCTGTATCCTTAAGAGGAGATCATTCAAAGCTATTACGAAATCAAACAAAACAAAAGTCACTTCTAAAATCCATCCCTAGGACAAAAAGAAATTAAATCTCAGCCCAATTTGAATCAAACTTTGTTCCTAAGAATAAATTGGCTTAAAAGAATATATAAATCCACTTTGGTGGGAAGGCACCAGATTATGAGAAGACTTACCATTATTTGAGTCCTTTGCTGATTCTTTCAAAAAAATATTATTTAAGGTTGCATACACTTGATAACTTCATCTTTCTATAAAATTCTGTCTCTGAATTGATAATTTCAGCATCAAGTTACATGGTGATTGAATCCATTAAAAAACAAAATGCCATACTTAGTCATCAAAGTATCATCCAAAATTCCAAGGTGGTTTCTAACTTAAGGCAGAATAAGAAAGAATATTTTCCTCTTTGTCCACTTGCTGTGCATTTGTTTTTCCCTCAAGCCCAGAGAAACCAAACACATTCCCTTCTAAGGATTTTATTTTGCATTGTGTTGCAATTCATGTTTATCTAGATGTTTTCTTTATTTTTTCTTTATTTTTTTCAGCCAGTGGGACATTTACAGAATCCAAATGGTATTGCTTTTGTGATATGAGAGACCAAAATAGATGCTCCTTTTATCAGCTAAGAGGAATCATGAGGTTAAGGAAACAAAAGTTATGGAGGAAGGGTTCAGGGCCAGGCTGGCATGGCAAATGTCTAAAATCTTATGGCTATAAGAAAAACCACAGTCTTGCTAAACTCCCAAATAGTTGGAGCTATCAGACAAATTATGAGACCCCGCCTAGCTCCGATGTACAGTTCAGACCATTACTACTCTGGATTGGACAGAAGACCAGACTTACAAACATTTTTTATCTGATAAGCAACTGCAGATGTTAAGCCAGTTTCAGCCAGTTTACAGAGACTGTCTTTGTGTCTTATAGTTCGCTTTTTGATATAAAGAGCCAAATTCCACCTTATTTTAATGCTAAAACCCTGTCCCAAAGTGAACATGGGATATATGTCACATATATGTTTACCAATTACACATGCACTCAGATCCCCTTATAAATATGTATAGCTCTTCCCCCAAACCTGCTGAATATGTATGAGTCTATCATATCATACAGACTCTGTGAGGTATAAAACCCAGCCTGCCCTTTTCCTCTTTCAAGAGGGAACACCTCTGGTCCACACCGGAGACTGTCTCTTCCTAGTTTTCAAACTGATATTACCAATAAAACTCTTTCTTTCTACTATTTAGCTATCTTGGTGGTCTTTTGGACACCACTTTAAACAGATGTACATAGGAAATCAGCATTATCACTGAGTTCTTTCCACAATTAAAAATTGTTCCTTTACAGCTCAGGCCATACTTAACAGGAGGAAACCTGTTATGTAGAAAGCTTTGGGATTCTGATCCTGGTTGGATCTAGAAATCAGGATCAGTTGTGTCTGCTAATAAGGGTGGTCCATAAGTATAATGAATGAAGTCAAATGCCTAAGGGGTGAGAATAAATTTAGGATGCTAACAGTCAGACCAACCATCCATTCAAAGGGAGTGGGCAGCACATTCCTCTCTTCCCTGAGACTTCACAAAGCACTAAGAAGAGGAGTTAACAATAAGGGGGTTAAATAATGCCAAGTTCTTGAGGCTATACAACAAGACTTCTTAAGCTTGAGTATATATGAGAACCACTGAGGAATCTTGTTAAACATGAAAATCCCTAGTTTTATACCTTGGAGACCCTAGTTCAAGAGGCCTGGGTTAGAGCCTGAGGATCTGCATGTCTAAGGAGACTCCCAGGTAAATAATAATGAAGAATGTTTGGCAAACTCTGTTTTGAGGTATAAAAATGGAGCTGATGAAGCACAATGGCCTTTTCTTCTTTGTTTGTGTTACCAGGTACTTCCCCCCCTTTTTTTTTTCTTTCTTTCTTTGGTATCAGCTGCTTTGAAGCTGTGACTTCTTTGTGGTACTTTCTCTTTGTACCTTTAGAATTCTTTCCCTTTTCCTTCTAAAATTTGCTTTGCTGAGATTTTATGAAGGGTTTCGCTCCACAAACCTGATAGTTTAGTGCAGGGGTCAGCAAACTATGGCCTACCAGGCAGAATCTGGCCACCCCCATTCATTTATATATTGTCTGTGGCTGCTTCTGTGCTACAATGGTAGAGGTGAGCAGTTGCAACAAAGACCATATATCCCAGAAAGCCTGAATATCTATTATCTGGCTCTTTACAGAAGAATCTTGCTGAACCCTAGTAAATTCAGGGCAGGTGGCATCCTTGGGTCTACTTAGGAGCATATTCTAAGAAATCTGGAAAGCAACATAAAGGATGGCTTGATAGTAGCCAGGAAGCTATTGGTTAGCCAGGCAGTGACTGCAGAAAGGACTGTCTAGCAGTGTTAGGACGACTGATCTAATTTCAGGAGTGGAACATTAAGTATCAGGATAAAATACTTCAGTCAAAGAGACCAACTCTTGCCCTAACCCATGCTGAGTGGGCAGCCAGCTAATCAATTGTTCATTTAAGTCTGAAATTCTTTTGTATCATCTTGAGTCTCATAACAGACCCCCTGTCTGCAGCAGCCAGCGCTTACACAGATAAGAATCAAGTTGATAAGGCATTAGAAATGGATTATGAAAGCCTGCTTAATTAAAGAAACTTCAATGGGATCATAAATAATCAGTGCAAGTTATTAACTTTTGACAACTGCTCATCCGTATTGAGTTCGAATGACTTCTGGCCTATAAAGTCCTTAATCTAATACTGAGTGAATACAGTTCATAAAGGAAAATACTCTTTATAATACTTTGACTATAATCAACAAATCTTTGAAGCAGAACTTTCTCCCAAATATACCTAAACATACTCCGCATTTTC
>NW_012148308.1:1853957-1856089 GCF_000956105.1 Propithecus coquereli
TTTTCACCCCTTTTTTTCATAGACATTGTTACTTATGTTAACATGGGCTATGGTTTGAATGTTTATGTCTCCCCCTTCCGCCACCTCCCCCCCTCCCCTGGCTGCCCACCCCCCAATTAATATGTTGAAATTTTCACCCCCAAGGTGATAGTATTAATATTTGGAGGTATTGGGAGGTGATTAGGTCATGGGGGTAGAGTCTAAATGAATGAGATTAGTGCCTTTATAAAAAAGGTCCAAGGCAGACCCCCTACCTTTTACGATGTGAGGTTGGAGTGAGAAGAGGGCATCTATGAGGAATTGTGTCCTATGAGAAATCTGATGCCCTGATACCAGATTTCTAGCCTCTAGGACTGTACAAAATAAATTTCTATTGTTTATAAGATGCCCAATCTATGGTATTGTCTTATAGCAGTCCAAATGGACCAAGACAACAGGTAATGGGTTTATTGTCATTTTAAAATGAATTAATAAATACAGCTTTAAACAATTCTTCATTTTAAATTTTAATACATTAAATATCAACAGACATAATCTACATAAAAAAGACCTCTTTAGAGTCCTTAATAATTTTTAAGAGTGTAAAAGCTTCATGAGAACAAAAAATGTGAAAACTGCTGTCCCAGAGGGAAGTTTGTTGTGACTTGTTTTCCAAAATTATTTGCATAATAGCAATAAGCAACCACACTCTTGTGTGAAACAAAGGATGTGCTCACCATGACCAGGAGGGAATCGTGGAATGATGAGAACGAGTGATGGCTGCTCTAAAAGGAAGGAGCCGTAGTTTATTTATCTCTCTATCTCCACGCTTGGAAGAGTTAATGGGAAAATGCCTTTTTCCAGAAGGGGAAACCTGAGAAAGACTATACACCAGTGATCCCCAACCTTTTTGGAACCAGGGACCAGTTTCATGGAAGACAATTTTTCCACTGATTGTGGGGGAGGCAGAGCTCGGGTAGTGATGCAAGTGATGGGGAGTGGCTGTAAATACAGAGGAAGCTTCACTGTTCCTTTGCTCCTCCTCCTCCACTGCTCACCACCACTCACCTCCTGCGATGTGGTCTGGTTCCTAAGTTTCGTTTTTCCCCTAGGCCGCGAGTGGGAGGGGAAGTGGAGCTCTGCAGCCTGGTTCATAACAGGCCACAGACTGACACCAGTCTGTGGCCTGGGGACCACAGCTCTGTACTGTGTTCTGCACTGTGATTTTATTACCCTTTGTGCATAGGACAAATGCCAGGAGCTAAATCATGGAGAAAGTATAGGCTTCAAAGGCCAAGGAGTGAATTCACCTCAGGTCATTAAGCAAAAATGGTAGGCCAAGGAAGGTTACTTTCAAGTGCAATGTTCCAATTTGGGAGAGTGAGCCAGGAAGGTCCCATCCAGCCAGGAATAAAGGAGGTTCAGCAGAGGATCTCAAAGCCATCTGTGGAAAATTAAGTAGAAATCTTATTTGAAAACACAGGTGTTTTGGATTCTCCTTGAGAGAATAATTCACTGAATTGGGAGCGGACCTTGGAATTTATGATTTGAATAAGCCTTCCCAGGTGATGGTTAGGATAAGGCAAATTCGGGAAACTCAGGGCTGAGAGAATGTTCTGGATAATTTCCATAGTCAGAGTGCTAACACCTGGAGAGACTTTTCACACAGTGAATGGAACCTGCTCCATGAACAAATTTCAATGACCCCTCTATGTTTTTTATAATCCTTTCCCTTAACTATTGGCCTTTTGAGTTGTTTCCAAGAAATGATGGATTTTCTGTAAGACAAAGGAGCTGAGATTCTGAAGGTCCAGGGCAGACTTCCCAACATCAAGATTCACCATCCTTCTTGACCTGCCCCAACACACGTGGCCCCTCCTTAAAAAGTCCATGATCCCTTTATTCCAAGAGCCGGATTTGAGATGGCTTCTCCTGTTTTCTGAATAAGACAAGACATCTGTTGTATTAAAAATTCCTTTCTTTCTTGACAATCCTCATTGGCTCAATAATTGGATCTTTGTGCGACGAGTACCTGAACCTAGGCTGAAATACCCTTGTGGTTCAATAACATGAACAAATGGGCTTGAGTGGAAGCATCAGGTTTACAACAGGACCAAATGGATCATTTTTGTTGTTGTTGTTGTTGTTTACTG
>NW_012148308.1:1856213-1884235 GCF_000956105.1 Propithecus coquereli
AGTCTCAGGCTACAAAATCAATACACACAAATCTGAGGCATTCATATATGCCAACAACAGTCAAGCAGAAGATCAAATATATTAGTGTAATTTTTACTCAATGTGTCTATAAAATAGACTGTATGTGGTTTTTTTTTTAAAAAAAAGTAGAAATATGGAATCTAGAGGGATAGTTTAGGTATTACTAATGTAATGATTTTAGGAGTAGTCAGTGACCCACAGGAGATTTGCCAACACTGTTTCCTAGAGGTTCTAGCAGGCGTAGTCTAGAACCAGGTTTTCCAAACTGTGCTACAAAGAATATTGGTAGATGTGGCAGATAATGTTTTGGATAATTATACCTAACTCATTAGACACACTGGCTTTATTTTTTCAATGTACGAAATTTATACTGATTACTTCTGAATTAGATATGTTGTGGAAAGAGGGTTCAAGTATGAAATGTTGACGTGAAAAGAATAAATTAGGGAGTTTTTTGTATTTATCAGAATGCAAAATATATGCACTATAAATCTCATTTACTTCTAGTACATCTGTTTAAAGTGATAGCAGATAGCAAAATTAGTGCATGTGCACACAATGACCTTATGCTTGTTTCTAGCTGAAGTAGTTTCCATAAAGAGAGAGAGCAAGTGTGCACAAAACACAGAGAACCATCCCAGAGTACGAGGAAGTTGGGTAGGGAGAGCCGCTGATGGCACCTACAGAGGAGCAGCTCAGATTCCCCTTTAGACTTACCTTTCATGCACAGGAAGACAGAAATGGGGAGAGGGACAGCCACTAAACAGCATTTAGAGAAATGAACTGCCTAAGCTCTGGGGCAAACTTAAGTCTAAAGGAGGAAATTCATTCAGGAAACAGGAAGAAAGGCGAATAAATCTTAATTAAGATTTCAAAATTTGAACTCAACAAAATACTCCCTCAGGTCCATAACCTTTGCAATTCCAATGAATTTAGTAATGTCTGGGTTAAAGGATGTTAAACAGGTTTTGTTACATTATTTATTTTTAGCACAGGACTTCTCAGAGCTATTAGAACATACCTCTTGGTTTTCCCAGAGCAGAGGCTGAAGAAGCGTGGGTTTTCTTGGGACCTGTTCAGGAGATCAGTGAGGTTCTTTCCCTTTCAACTTTGTACCTCTGTGAGGCCAAATTTTCCTCGTTTACTTCAACCAAAATGACTTATGCAACAGACTGAATGCTGAGGCAGATATGAAACTCCAGTTATCTTTTATTGATACATCAAAGAGATCTGAAAAAATGTAAAACAATGCTACATTTTTCACCCCTTTTTTTCATAGACATTGTTACTTATGTTAACATGGGCTATGGTTTGAATGTTTATGTCTCCCCCTTCCGCCACCTCCCCCCCTCACCTAGGCTGAAATACCCTTGCGGTTCAATAACATGAACAAATGGGCTTGAGTGGAAGCATCAGGTTTACAACAGGACCAAATGGATCATTTTTGTTGTTGTTGTTGTTGTTTACTGCAACATAATTCACAATAGCAAAATGGATCAGACTGAGCTCACAAACGAGAGAGCTTATGGATATTTTTTTGAAATTGGAAGACAAAGGAAGAAAAGCCCAAATAAGTTTGAATAAAGAAAGAAGGTGGTTTGATTTTAACTGATTTATGCTTGTTTATAACTGGATGTCAGAGACAAAAGATATCCCATAGACAAAGATGTCCATGTTGCCTTGAACTTGAGGTGGGATTGTAAATGGAAATTGAAAGGATGCAAGTCCTGTCACCTCAAAGGTCCACTTGTTCTTGTAATGGACAGGATCATCATAAGTCACTGTTCATTTTCCCATTGATAGGCCAATGCAAGTGCTACTTGTTCGGTTTTTTGTTTTGTTTTACAATGTGCACTGTTACGGTAATGAAGATGTGGCTATGGAAGGAAGAAACTAGAAGGGAATTGGTGTTGGTGCTGGTGATGGTGGGAGGGTGTATGAAAGAGAAAGGATGCTTATTGCAACGTGGACAAAAGCAAGAACAGTTAAAGTTTTTAAAGTTTTGTGAAATTTTCCTCCCATGATGTAGTTTTGAGATACTGCTTTTAACACTTCTTCCTCTGAGCTGCAGGCATATATCATGTCATCAAATGTTGCCTGTTGCCTAAATTGCTGTAAGTGGACACTAACTGTCTTTAACACACTACTGTGATGACCCTAGGGAGGGCGTAAGGGAGGATGTGTCATTACAGAATTGGTTCTATAAATCACATTCGTACAAGACAGGTCTATAAGAACGCTAACCTTCTGCAATGGCAGCACGAGTATTGAAACATTTTGTTTTTAAAACCTGTGATGTGACTTTTGCCGGCAATGAACAAGGCCAAATGATATACAGCTCACAGCCTGCTCCTCTTTTCCCTTGTGATGAAAAGGACTGCAAAATAAGATTTTAAATATTTACAATCATCTAATAAAATGCTTCATGAGTATTTATGAGGTACTTCTTTAACAGAATAAATTGTAATATTAATCAAAATCAAGACTATGACTTGGAATTCTTCCAAGAACCCAGATCATAGACAAAGCTTTTCAGGTATTTCTCAATTCATTAATTCCAAGTTAAGTTGTTTATTCCATTCTTTCTGCATGTGTAAGAATGCAGCTACTTGACAGGAAGTCAAACAATCCCAATATGAATTGCTGTTTGCTGGTTTATTAGCTAAATCATGATGACTTGAGATATTGTTAAAATTAAATAAAATCTCTTCTAAGTGAATATGCATGAATGCAATTTCATTATGTTATTATTTCCTCTCTGTTCTGTGATTGAGACCCCGTGGGAGGCAAATCCATATATAAAAGTTAATTCTTTGCACATCCTCCTTCCTCATTCCTCCTCTCCTGTACCAACTGGCCCTCTGTGAGTAGGGTAAGGATTGAGGCATAGCATTTTATATGAGTGAGACAGATCATTCAATGGGTTGGGGAGTTAGAAACACAAAGGCATCTTGATCTTGGAATCATTTGTATTAGATCCAGAAAGAATTGGAAAGGTTGCTTTAACTTTTTGAAGCCCAGTCTGATAACATTTAAATGAGCTAATATTCCACAGGTGTTTTGAGATAGAGTGCAATACTTCCTATGAGAAGGAATTTTTATTTTGTTTTATTTTAACCCTAAGTTGTTTGTTTCAGCAAAGTTGATTTTGAGGCTAATGGACTCTCACAAACAATATTTAAAATTTACATGTGATTTTTAGTTTATCCCACTCCAGAAGCACTGTTAAAGCTCCCAAGGGTAGAGATGAAAGTACAAAGGCAGAGTTAAATAATATGGCCTGCCATGATAAAAATTCTCCTATTCCAAAAACTCTAGTGATAATGTTGACCTTTACCTGAGCCCTGCGCCCCTGAATAATAGGGACAACAGGGCTTGTTAAGAAATCCTCCCATCCCATTTCTGCAAATGGCTTATTGTGAAGGACCGCCCCGCCCCATATGACTTCGGTAAGATTCAAAGATGGCTCCTTGTACCTATGATAAAGCCAGATATAGACCTTCAAAATTTCCATTCTTTGTCTCATAAGCAATTAGCTGAATTGTTTGTCTCCACTAACCAATCTGGAGAAAACATCCACCAACTTACTTATTTAAACATCCATCAGGTTTCTTTCCTTAACTCAGGCCCCTGAACATGGCTGACACTTGAAAATTGGAATATAAACAACCCTCCTTAACAGTCCCTCTCAGGGTTTGGCTGACCTCAAGGGAAAATATTCCCTAATCAACTGTTCAGTCACAACACCCATTCATACCACTACCCCACACCTGATTCTTTCTGGCCTCATTATTTTAAAAGAGTACCTGGGATTTATTTTAATCAGGTGTGGTAAGATATGAAGGCATGAAGGGACTGTCATTGAAAGAAGATATTTCTTATACTCATAGATCCCTAGAGGCACAGAAGGCCATGTGGGGCCATATGACGAAGTGCCAGGGTCCTCAGGAGACAGAGGGTGTGAGGGGAAAACAAGGACAAATGCCTTTATTGTGGTTTGTGTAGAAAGGAATGTAGAGTAAGCAGGCTCGGGGGTGGCTAGTTTGAATAATTTCAGGAGGTTCTGCCATATAGAGGCTGTTCCTAGTTGTCTGGTACCTGGCCCACCCTGGGGTGATTAGGTCAGAGAAATAGTGCCCCATGTGTAAAAGCCCTGTGAGAGCCAATAAAAGAGGTGGCTGAAGCTTGGGCTCTAGATTGGTTGGTTTGCATATGAAAGGTGACCTCAATACCAGGTGAGTTGTATACACTCTCTAAGAATCCGCTAGCCCTGGGAGGGCCAGTCCCTGTAGGGTCAGCAAGGCCCCAATTGTCAAAGCATCAAAAATACAGAATAAAAAGACATGATTAATACATGTTTACTTCCCTCTGTAAAAGAAAAAGTATCTTTTGCCTGACCTTTAGGATCCTTGCTTGATATTATGGTCACAACATTCTCCCTACTGCTATTATCCCTCTTCTTTTATTTCAATAATCTTTTTGAATAAAGTCCCTCCTTACCTATGTCTGGATTTGTTTTTAATTTGATACCAATAAGACTGACTATTAGGTTCAGCCTAGTCATTTCAGCAGGTTTGGAGGATGGTGATGGATTGCGACAGATGGGCCCAAGGCAGGTCTATATGAGATTGAGCCCACTTCCCCATGGTTTGTTGGAAGGAAATCTTTTATTGTAAACAGAGTTAGCAAAGTCAGTATATTAGTTACCTATTGCTGCTGTAACAAGTTACCAAAAACTTAGTGGCTTAAAATGACAAAAGTTTATTATAGTATCAAGCAATTCTGGAGGTCAGAATTCCAAAATCAGTCTCACTGGGTGAAAGTCAAGGTATCAGTAAGGGTGGTTCCCTTTAGAAGCTCTAGGGGAGACTCTGTTTCTTAACTTTTTCCAGCTTCTAAGCTGCCTCCATTCCTTGGCTTGTGGCATGCTTTCATCTTCAAAGTCAGCAGTGGCTGGTTGAGTCTTTCTCATATTGCATCACTGACTCTCTCTCTCTCTCTTCTACATTTAAAACACTGTTGTGATTACATGGGGCACACCCAGATAATCCAGGATAATCTCTTTATTTTAAGATCAGTTAATTAGCAACCTTCATTCCATCTGCAACCTTAACTCACCTTTGCCGTATGTCGTAACACATTCATGGGATTAGGATGTAGGCATCTTTAGGAGATCATTACTCTACTTATTACGGTCAGAGAAAAGTGCCCCTTGAATATTGGTTTATTCAGCCTCATCAAGGCCAGCCTTCCTTCTCAGAGGAATGAAAAATAATCTGAGATCTTCTCCCAAAATGACTTTTGCATAAAGGAAATTTGAAAGTACGAAAAATTGTTTCAACAGAGAAAAATGGCATGGAATTGGCTCATCCTTTTTGAGAGTTAATATCAGAAATATGATTTTGATTTTATTATTTATGTAGTTTTATATATTTATATAGTCTATATAAATTAAAAAGATCACTGCATGGACAGGAACCCAGCACTTACCACTCCTGCCTCAGTGTCAGTGTTCATTCCTATGCAATCGCTGCAGGGACTTTAATACCACTGAGAGAGGGTTTGGGCAGAGCTGGAATTTGATCCTAAATCCTCGAGTCAATGACTGAAAACCTTTGAGCCTCATTTGTCTCTTCTGAAAAATGGGGATACAATTTTCTATCATGAAATCTTTTGTGGTATCCATGAAGATAAATTTAAATATTTCATGCCAGAAAATATAACCTAAATTACCTTTTTAAATATAATAATGGATTTCAAATGTAAAAAGGATTTTTATCCTCAAGGTGCTTGTTTCTCCTACCTGAACTATTATAATATTTTTCTAATTGTGTCTCTGCTTTTACTCCTACCTATCTTTAATCCACTTCACCAAGTGGATTTAAAATATAATTTACAATATAAATTGAATCATGTTTTCCCTGATTAAATTGCTTGACATTGTATGTTAGCTTACCTAAAAGGATATATTTATTCATTAATGCAGTTAAGATTTATTGAGCATCTTAGGCTTTTATAAAAAGTTAGTGAGCAAGCCACAATTCCAGACCTCATGAATTTCAGAAGATATATTTATTTTCCACACTGAAGAGTCCATTGTAGTCCAGGCTGCACCGAACTGCACTTACCTGGTCTCCACTGTACTCCTAAGAGTCAATTATAACCAAAGAAAATATAATCAAAAAAGGTAGAAAATATTAGCATAAAGAATGTCTGCATGAACACCATATTGGTGTGTGTATGTGAGACAGAGAGAGACTGGGCTAGGAAATCATGTAACATGATACAAAACCCAGGAAGAGATCCATAGGACACTAGAGAGCTTGGCATATTCCATCTGCACAGCCACACTGCACTTCAGACAACCCTAAGTCTCTTCCATGGGGCTGTGGATCTTGCTGTTAGCTGCAATGCCTGTGGATTCCGTGATTGTACATTTTCCTTTTGGTAAAGGGATTATCTGATCAGTTTTCTAAAACAGGCAAACTTCCTTATAACACGATTTGTTTTAGGAAATATCACAGTGCTTGGTCAGAAGCTTCAGGCAATATCACCACAGCTGCAAGTGAAAAAAGACAACACATAGATGAAGCCAATGTCTGGCCACTTTTTACTAAAATGTTTGTTGATTCCGTATTATCTTCCTCAAAGGAACCCTAAAAAATAATTTCATACCAACATAAGGTCATACGATGTAGGGGAAAGAAAAGGAACTTTGAAAGAAGGGTTCAGATTCTGGCTCTTGCATTAACAGGCTGCATGGGCTTTGGCAATTAACAGCCTTTCTGAATCTCTGTTTCTTCTCCTTTAGATGGATGCTGTCTGCACTGAAGTCTTTCTTACAAGGTTTAAATATGCCCTATGCACTTAAAAATACCCAGTCCATTCTTTTTTATTTCTATACCTTGTTTAAATTATTTGGATAATTTGTTGTAAGTTGGCCTGTATTTGGGAGGGAAGGGACTCTGGAATTGTTAAAGAGATTCTTAGATGACTAGAAATTTCTGGGTGATAGAGTCTAAGAAGAGAAATAGTTCAAAATATTATTATTCTACCTATTTCCAGAAGGATTTTCACTAGCTGGAACTCTAGATTTAAATTTAAAAATGCTTATATTTTTGAACCCCAAATTCAGGCTCATGTACCTGATGTGCAGGCAAAGCCAAACAAGGTGACACTGGGCTTGGAAATAGAGAAAGGTTTATTCAACTTGGCCAAATCCAGAAGACTGGAGAGCAGGGTCTCTCAGGTCAGTCTTACCAAAAGGATGAAGTAGGGAGCTTTTATGCAGCTAGGGAGGGAGGGGGAATGTGGTTAGCCAGTGAGGGAGGAGGAGTTTCAGGGAGCCAAAGAAGCGAGTCTGTGTTACTGTAGTCTCAGATAACACCTTGAGTAACCAGACTTCTGGGAGTGGGCAGCTAGTGGCAACTTTTTCAAGGGCATTCATTCCTTCTGCAAAACAAACTCATAGATTTTTTCCTGGTGACCCTGGAGCTGTCTCCTCCTCCTGCTTGACAAAAAAACTGTATATCAGCAAGTAATAATTACTGTGAGAACAAGGGATGCTGCTTAGGTAGTGAGCAGTTAACATGTGCAAGCAAACAGGTGCCTAGTCAAATTTACATTATTTCAGTAATTAAAAAAATACTGGGGTACTAGAATCTCAAGGGGTCTGGCTACACTTACAGTCAGGAATCATAATTATTCTTTTTTTCATTGTTCCTTAATTCTCAAGACCTAAGTCAGTGCCTACCACATGGAAGGCAAGCAATAAATATGTTAATAAAATATTAAAATCATGTTACAAAAAGGACCAATAGACTAAATATACAAGTAAATAAGAATAAAATTAAGATTAAAGCTTATTTAACACATGTCTAGTAATCAGTAGTACCATACTAAGAACTGCCATTATCATTACTGATATATTTTAATATTATTATATTATTTTACAAAGCACCTAGCGCAAGTTAATAATCATAGCAGGACTTTGGCTTTTTCTCTAAACTTCTTTTAAGGGAAGTGAAGCAATTTGGGTTAAGTAATTCATATTATTCCTCGGGATAATAGACATACATTTATCTGAAGAAGAAATTGAAAAAAGAATTTAACTCAAGATATCCTCTCAAAAAGGAGCATATTGTCACTGACACTGGTTTTATGAACAATGCCAATATTTTACCCAAAGCCTTTTTATATAGACAGTATCCAGGAATACATATTTGTCTATAGTGGCCAAGGTTAAGTGTGTTATATTAAAACAGGTAAAAGCACACCTATGAAGAGCTTGTATAATACAATCTAGACTAGGTAACTTTTTGAAGCTCTGATGTGCTCTAAAATTTTGGAGCTGTGAGAAACTAGAAGACTGAGTAATTATCTCATTTTTTTCCTTCCAAATTGAGGAAGACTACAACTAATTTTGTATCGACAAGGAAATGAGTCATCTAATTTCTGTGTGAAACTTGCTCTGGTGATGGGTGTACTATCCGCTCTTCTTGGTTGTGTACCCTGCCCTTTAGAATACTGCTGATACCACGAGGCTTCCCTGCTGCCAAGCTCACTCTTCTGCCTGGTTCTTTATGTAAAAATGAATAATTGCAAATTCAACTACTATTGGTCCATCTTTCAAATACATGAAGAATTTCTTACATATAGGATTCATAGGTCAATTCTTGAGTTTGGCAGGGATCCTGAATGTCTCTACCCTTGATTTCTCCTTTTCCTTATATACAATTCTTAGCTCACTCTAACATGCTGAAATTTATATATATCAAAGCCCACGTGGAAATGTCAAAACATATTTTACTCATCCTATGTGAAGTCAAACTCATTATTCCCACTAAATAAAACCAAATGAAAGCATACCTGCCATACTTGTGTTGCTCTCTCTCCGGTACATCCTCTGTGTATTTCTAGAAGGATTTTTATTTTTAGTCATAGCAATGGAAATCTACTATGGAGTCTTAAGCATATATATATATATATATATATATATACAATTTATATTTTTATGACCAAATACTTAACATAGACTGCAAGGGCCTGCATGGTGTTTCCTCGTTTGGTATCATGTTATTCTTGGCTTTCTGTGGGAAATCGACTTGTACTTCTCATCTCTAGGTGTTTTCATGTGTCAATTCCTCTGTGTGGAAAGACTCTTGCCCACACTCACCCTTGACCCACAAAGACCTAGTAACTTTTTCCAAAATATCAGCTTAAACAGTAGGAGCATCTTGCTGAACTGTGTTACTAAGTGCAATTCTTCTATTACTTGTTCTTAAAAGGTCAGTATTGGCCAGGCGCGGTGGCTCACGCCTGTAATCCTAGCACTCTGGGAGGCCGAGGCAGGTGGATCGCTCAAGGTCAGGAGTTCGAGACCAGCCTGAGCAAGAGCGAGACCCCCCATCTCTACTAAAAATAGAAAGAAATTATCTGGACTACTAAAAATATATATATATAGAAAAAATTAGCCGGGTATGGTGGTGCATGCCTGTAGTCCCAGCTACTCGGGAGGCTGAGGCAGGAGGATCTCTTGAGCCCAGGAGTTTGAGGTTGCTGTGAGCTAGGCTGACGCCACGGCACTCTAGCCAGGGCAACAGAGCCATACTCTGTCTCAAAAAAATAAAAAAAGGTCAGTATTTATTGCCTCCATGACATACACCAGAATTTTTATCTGTGTGTGTATATATATATTTATATACATTTGTATGTATATATTTAATTCCAGTGCTGATCATCGGCATTAGACCATGACATCCATTAAGGCTGGGATATTTTCTGCCTTTCTCACCACTGTATTTCCCAATGTCTTACACTCTACCTGGGACAAAGTAGGCACTCAATAAACACCTGTTGAATAAATGAATGTTACTCAAAATTAACACATTTAAAATAATTGTATAAAATTCTAAAGTATAATTTATAAGAAGGTTAATTTATGACTCATACAAATGTAAAATAAAATCTATCAATGATGTATGTGAAATTAATTAATGGGGGAACCAGTAAGATGCTAAAACTGGGTTCGAAGATGAATTTCAAAGACATGGTGTATCAGACAATTAGGAATGCTGACATCCATCTGTAATAATAGATGCAAAAATAGCTAAAATCCTATGGGGAAATAAAATGTGATGTTTGGCATAATCTTTTCTATAGATTGGAAAATCAATCACATCTTTACCAGACAATGCCCATTTCAATTGTTATGAATAGTAATCATTTATATGATATTCAGTTCTCTAAAACTAACCCTCTACCCATTGTAGGGCTATAATATAAACAAATCAATAGAAAGACAATCAAAGGTATTTATCCCATAGAATTAGATAACCCAGAGGGTGCCCACCCCACTGATGGGACACTCAGTAATTTCCCTTGCCCCTTACCAAGTCTTTGAGACTTTTCCCTGAAAAACACAATCTATTTACTTTTGTAGAGACTTTTTGTTTTGTTGTTACCCTCACCCCAAGCCTAGACTACTATTTGAATAAAGGTACTATTAATCCTGGTAAAGTTTAATCTTTAGATCACCAATCGAGACTCAGTCTCTTAATCCAATTGCCAAAAGATATTTGAAACCTTTTGTATCAGTTAAGAATTAAGAGGATCTAAATAAATAATTTTATTACCAAGAAAATATCATGTAATTTATCCACATTTCTTTTATCACTTGTGTCTCTTTCTGAGTGGCAAGGCTGACAGTATTGAAAGACAGCCAAAACTAGGCACAGTAGCTCACAACTTTAATCCCAACTACTTGGGAGGCGAAGATGGGAGGACTGCTTGAGGCCAGGGGTTTGACACCAGCCTGGGCAATGTGGCAAGATCCTGCCTCTTAAGAAAAAAAAAAAAGACAGCCAAATCTCCATTTCTCCATTACATAAATGTTTCACTGAGTCTAGTTAACTGATCAAGCAAGATATAGTTATGTAAACAATTGTAAAAATGTTTTTATGAAAATGAAAATAAAGGCCAGGGGTGTTAATTCTACAAAGCACTGGCACAGTGAAAAAAAAAATCATTCAGACCAGAACTAACACAGCTCGATTTATGCAATAGGTGGTTGTGTGATCTGGAGCAAATAATTTATCTTCTCTGCACCACTATACAAGAAATGATATTGTCATTGTCTAGATGTCCCTTGCAGTCCAGACACTGTGGACTCTAAGGCCATACTATTGGCTGAGTTTGAGCCTAGAGCCAAAGATCCCACCAGCCAAGGCTTAGCAGATATCCACTTTGAGATCTTTCTATTTCCTTGAGACACTATCAGAGAGCTGGAAGAACCCATAGCATCATCTTCTTTCTCAGAGTGCAAGACTCTCCTATTTCTCTTTCTGCCTATGGTAATTATCTTCTGTTTGCTCTTCCAGGTCAACTTTCCACTACTGTTTACCCTGTTCTGTGTCCCAGAGTCCTTATGTGTTTATTATCCAGTATCAAAGAACGTTTTCTTTCTGGCGGCCAGTTGTCTTCTGGCAATGGATATCATGGCAGGAGATTAGAGCTTGGGTAGGGAGACAGTGAGGTTAGGGTGTTTATTCCCTCAGTTCTGCCCTTGCTGAGTTGCTGCGGGTTAGAGACATCACTCTACTGAACACCAAAGTGCCTCTCAGAAAGACCGTGCCAGGCAGCTACCTGCTCTGGATTTTGTTCAGCTACCTTCAGACCTATGAGTACTAAAAATTCCACACTTCTGTTAGTCTTTTTGCATTATAATATCATGGTTGTTTTCCATAGTCTGCCTACATATTTGCAAAAATCATTATTAAATTCTTCTCAAGGACCCAGTGTGAGCACACCATCATACCGCTGCTGGGATCTTGACTGATACACTGGAGTAGAAAGCCCAGCCTCAAGAGCCGTTGACTTTAGAATGCTTTTTCTTTACCCTTACCCACATACTGGAGATAAAAAAGGCCCAGCTAGCTAGAAAAGAAAAAAACAGGGAGAAAAAGAAAAATTACCAATTCAAACAAATTTTTCTTCTATACTGTGTTAACAAACAAAACAGGTTTCTCAATAGCCAGAATTTTATACCATTTTATACCATATTTATACCACATTTTTTTATATTTACATAAAAATATTTATACCATATTTTTTAAAAAAAAATTTTCCTGTCTCTCATCTTAATTCCCTTTCTAAAACAGAGGGAGACAAAACATCAATACATTTAGAATAGCAGAATGTTGAAAGTATAAATTCTTCATGTGTTAGAAAGTGTATTTGGCAGACATGCTTACCTTCTTCTTAATTACACTTGACCTTCCAGATATGGCACTCTAATTCATCAAATGCATTACCTTAATTTTTTCCCTTGAACTTTTCTTGCAATTTTTCCCAGTCAGAAGCAGTCTGTATATCCTCCTCTTTCCTACAGCAGGTGATCTTTTTCTTTCCTATTTCACAAGGTCTTCTTCCAAGTCTCTTAATGTTGTCTCTAAGAATTAGCTGTTATTTTTTTCTCTCTGTGCTCTCCTTGACATATAGCACACTTTCTTTGGTGGTTAAAAGTCTGTTTGCCTTAAGGTATTATCAAATGTAACATTTAATAATATCAATAAGAAGAGCTTTACCATTTACTGAAGTTTTATTCTGTTTCTATGCCAGTAGCTTCACATACACAATTTCATTTAATTCTCATAACAATCCTATGAGGGAGGTATACATAAGAATCATCATTTTCAGGTGGGTAAACAGAGGAAATGACTTGTTGTAGGTTATGCTTTTAAGAAGCAATGGGATTTGAACCCATATGCTGAACTCAATGCTCAAATGCTTAACCACTTTACTAACAAAAAGAACATTAAAAGGCGACATGGGTCACTGGTAAAGTAAGTGGACTTTGGAGAGAGAACACTCATGTTCAGATCCTCATTGTTCCCCAACCTAGCAGGTGACTTTAGGAAAGTTACTCAGGCTTCCAGGGCCTCAAGTTTCTCATCTTTAGAAGAGCAGTGGTGATGCTCACAATATCTCTAGGATTGGGGTGAGGACTAAATACATCACCATGTGTGATGGGCCCTCCCAGTAGCCATTTAATAAATTAGTCTTATTATTATTTCTAGCTTAATACTATTATTAGTATTTCAAGAATCAGCCAGATTCTTCCACAATAGGAAAGACCAGGAACATAAAATTCATTACGATAACTGTAAAAACAACATTCTTTGCATGAACATTAAATTTGTGACACTTAACGGAGAGTTTTGAAGATCTCTCAAACATAAACAAGCAACCACCTTTCCCTATGAAGCTCCTTTTAGTTTCTTCCTCCGGTTGCTTCTTCATCTCTGAAGTGGAGACTTTATCAGAAGATAACATCAAGAAGCTCCACAGACCGGGATCTCCTGGAGCAGAAGCCTAATTTTATATTCTTTTTCATCTTAGAGCTGAGGACAGCAGTTTCAACAATGGTTGACGGTTGCCAGAAAAAAATGAATGAATAAAAAAAGTGAATGTTCAAAGTGTCTGGCTAACAGACTTAGCAAATGAATGTAGTTGCCACCTCACTTCTTAAGCCAAGAGGCAAAGATTTGCTATCTACATGGTCCTGGATTTCCATAGCTTAATTGTATGATTATTTTTTCAGGAATAAAATACTAACCCAGTGCTTTGTTAGGTAATTTGTTTGTTTATGTTCTAAAACCATAATGTCAGTATCTACTCTGGCACACTAAGATAATCAGTATCTTCTATGTCTTTACAGAGAGAAAATGCCCTTAGCATGCAAGAAGAAAAATTTTAATCAGAGGGTAAGGGAGCAATTGAAATAAAGAGAAATAAATGAATCGTGATACTTCAAATAACATTTTTTAAACAAATATAAGCCTTTTAGTAGGTCGTATATCTCCCTAGACCTCAATATCGTCATCTTAAAGATTAAATTGTGTTGCCTTGAGTTCCTTGAAGTTCAAATAATTTATCATTTTATGAAACATACAAGCTTTCCAAATATTTCCCACACAGGAATGCACTCACCCACTCTCTCCTAGTCTTAATGCCTAGGATGGGAGGTCCACCCTGCTTTTGTCATCCCGGAAGAGATATTGGTTCTCATAAAAAGAGATACTGTGGAAATATCTTGGCAAATGAGAAAACAAATATCTATAGTTGCCCTCGAGAACCCTCTATTTTTTATATCAACTGGTTTGCCCACTTGTATATCCAAACAAGGCTGTACATGGCCGATATTGATGCCAGCCAACAGCTAACCTCCCTTTTCTCACCTTTCCAACTATAAATAGAAAAATAATTGAATCACACGAGTGAACTGACTATACAGAAAACATCAAAATAGGGAACATAAAGCATGTTGCTAATGCTTTGTTGAATCCACCAGAAGCTGGGCACATCCCTGCTCCTGTGTATGAGATTTCAGCAAATAAAGGTACCTATTTCAGTTGAGAGCCATAAATATCCCCTTGTTTGGCGAGTAGTTGTTATTGTTTCTTTGGCTTTTGACCAACTTATAAAAGCAGAAACTAATTCACAGTCTCCAGAAGAGGTAATTTGTCAAATATTAAGATTCATATCAAGACATTTAGCCATTTAAATAAGAAAATATATATATACACACACACACAAAAAACCACACACCCACTCATATAAAAGCTAGTTTTAGGCAATTATTGTATTTGATGCTGAAATCATTCACAGTATTTTCACATGGTGTGTGTAGTTTCCTCTTTCCAGACAGCCTTCTTTGATTAAGTTGATGGCGTCTTGCACTTCTGCTATTACAAAGTCAAATGATTTGCTATTGATTTTGCTTTGAACCTGAAGTAATGATATGGTGTTGGCGCAGACTATAATGAATGTGGACCCGAGTGTTGCCCCAGGGTTTATTCTCAGACTAAGCCTTTTTCCCATGTAGCCAATGTGGGTTATTTTTAAATATTAAATAAATTTGAAAGGAATTGTGTTATCTTCTTGTTACCAGTAAGTCCAGAATTTTCAAGGTGCTATCTTAAGACAAGAAAAAACCTTCAGACGTAGTAATCCTACTGGAAAGATTATATAGGATTTGGTCTAATCCTTATTTTTTTCCACATTTTTTATCTTCGACTTTCATCAAACTAAATCAATGAATATGACTAGTATTGAGGATCTTCTTACCTTAATGGACTTTTAAAAAACATCAGCTAAAGCTTGTTATATTTCTAATTTAGAATCTTAACTCCCCTTAATGAAATGTGTTCTTAAATTCTCATCAGATATTTACTTTGAAAGTATTTCTGTAGCTTCAGAAATTTCTTGAGCTAAAAATTAGAAATATGTTTAAGTCTAATTTCTTTGAAATCTTCTTTAAAATATTTATTTACACTAAAACTATGTTTTTCTCTCCCTTTAATATGTTACAATTTTTTTGTCATTTTAGTAAATAAATTCTCCTTTTGCCTCTCTGGGTTTACAGTCTGACTAGTTTTTGATTTAGGCTGGAAAAGAATGACTTTTAATTATAATCTAATTACAGTTAAGTTTCATCAAATGTTTACTATGTGCCAGGCCCTTAGTTAAGCCATTCATATACAAATGTATTTAATCCCTATAATTCCTCCAGGAAGTAGGTGTTCTTATTATCCCATTGCACAGCGGGAAAACTGAGTCTTCCAGAGTGTAACTTCCCCGAGGCTGCACTGCTAAACAAGTGGAGAAGAGGGGGTTTGAACAGGCTTTGTCTAAACCAGTGTATCAGCCAGGAATTTAGTATGATCAGATGGCCCAATCTGAGTACTTCTGAGGAGAGTTTAATAAAGTTACCACTTACAAAGCGGGGCAAAATGTGGGGAAATCACCAGCAACAGTACAGCTCCCCGAGCCTCGTAAGAACATGGAGTCTCTTCGATTTGGAGGTTTGAAGGTTCAGCAGGAAGAAACAATCGCTGGAAATCTGAAGTGATTACTAGGAGCTGGGCTCCCGATAGCAGCTGTCCTTTCATCTGGCCCGAAGTGACCCCATGGGAGGAAGCTAGGGGATTTCATAGCCCATCAGCTCTTTTCTTTTTCTCTGATCACCTGCAGTTGCTTCCAGTCATGTGAACCCAAAAGGAAGCCAAAGAGTCATTGATATAGTGCATGTTCAGCATCCAAGAACACAGAACAGGGTGGAAAAGCAGGGAAAGCAAACCTGCAAAAGTAAACTGTGGATAATCAACAAACTAGTCCTTCCATTGTGTAGTCTTTGGACCTCCTGTGTCAGGATTCTGGGATTGTGAGCAAAAACTCCAGATTGCTGAATTTAGGGGCCATGGCTAGGAATCTGTATGACAAGAGCCTTAGGGGAATTTTATATATGATTTCTACATAACTTCTTAGAGAAGACTTGAAGAATGTAGCAATAGTTCCTTTAGATCTCAAAGGAAATATTATATAGAAGAGGCATCAGACTTTAAAAAATGCCTGAGCAAGAGAGATCAAGGACTAATGAATAAAACTTACAGGATGGCCAGTACCTGCTCAACGGAGGAAAGAACCATTTTGTGACCTAAGCTGTCGATCTATAGATGAAACTACCTGAGCTGTTTTTGTTATTGGAGGAGTTCAAGCGATAAATGTTTGATGAAATAATAAATGTAAAATGCTTTGTAAAATGTAAATTTAGGTGATTATAATGATGGGGAAGAGCTAAAATAGTTTAGTTGCATTGAAAAACTGAACTGTAAAATTTTAAAGACGTTAATAGTGAAGAAAGGGAACAACTTATAATTATACCGTTGGACACCCGTAATGCATCACGGTACCATGCTAAGGGCTATATTCTTCTACCTTATCTAATGGAATCTGCAACAACTGTGGTACATAAATATGAGTATCTTCAGAAACAAATGAGAAAAGATAGGCTTAGAAAAATTATGTAGAATGTGGCAAGAACCTAGGCATTTTGTTTCCAGCACCTAGATTCCTATCCCATATGCTATATTGTCTTTATATTGGGCAGACTGAATTACTGAATCTTTCACAGAAGATGACTAGAGTATCATGCCCATTATTATCTACCCTTGTTGCAAACCAGACACATCTAATTGCAGAACAGGTAGCCACTAGTTAATATGATTGATTTACAACCGAAATAAAACCTAACATCCTTGCTCAGAGTTAATAAATAAACACATATAAGCCATCAAGTCTTTAAGCTAAATAACTCTATTCCATAGTCTGAAATAGGACGAAGATGTATCAGTAAGTCTCCAGATCATTTTGTTTGATAATGTAAAATTCTAAAGTGTTGAGTAGAGTATTCAGAAATATCTCCTGAGACTTTGGAAGCTTTGAGAGCCCTTTCTGTTCTTGAATTTAGTTGCCAAACAATTCTCTTAGTCCTGATGTTCGGACTTTCTTATCTCTCTGTGAGAAGTCAAATCAGCCAGCCATCCCTCAGATCTCTGTAGAATGTGAGAGTTGGAGATTTTTGCTCATTTGAGCACAATCACTGAAGAGTGGCTCATTTGCATAATAAAAGAGCAACGTGAGAGGAAAATGGTCACAGAGTTTAAAGGGCAAGCTCATTTTTTGCATTCAGGAATGAAGGGCTTTTAAATTGTGACAACTGTCTGCCTCCTGCAACAGCTTTCCTCACCATTATCACCTTCAGACAAGACTAGGGTTACAAATTGGAAGGCAATTGTAAGTTATTTCACAAATTGCCTTGCATATTGAAGATTCAATTAGACACATTGCTTTGACTTTGTTTGCATAGCTGTTGAAATGTATACTCTGTGAAAAAATTCGGCTATTAAGTGTGAGAAAAAGGGGGAAAAAAATCTATGTGATGTTTTAAGACTCATCACACCATAGCTTTATGATCCAGTCTGTTTCTTTTAAGGGAAAAATATTTTTACATATTAATAAACATCCTCATTAATAGCTTCAGTGAACAGACTTAGCTTCTGCTATTATTCTCTTGATCGTCCATTATTGGACCCAGGTCCTTTCTACAGCTTTGAAATGTCTGTCCATCTGTCTATATCACCTTGGTATGTGACTTACATTTGCTTTTATTTTTGTAAATATCTTATCTCCTCTACTCAGAAATAAACCCTAAAAGGGTAGAAACTGTCAATGTCATTTGTGAATTTTGATATTGCTTGGCATAGTGCTAAGTATAGAGTAAGAACTCAAGACTTGTACTCAAATGTTGGTGTCAGCCAAAAGGGGTGAGAATATTTTTTGAGACTCAGAATAGAAATATAGAGCTGTGGTTGGAAAGCTAGATCCTGGACCTTGAGGAGGAAATTTGAACTAGAAAGGAGGTCCTCATGTCTCTGATAGCTTCCTTCAGCTCATTTCCCAGCAGTTTCATTTTTCCGATTTATCTTCTTCCATGGGGTCAGGACCAGAGCAGAGCTTACTGACAGAGCTATGGCAAAGTTAGAGGAGAACATGGATCATCTAGAATAGACTTTGATTTCTTTTCTAAGGAGAGTGAAGAGTGTCCATACACAGCAGCTGTTCTTCCCAGACTATAAATTGTGAAACCTAGATCCAACCTCAGCTAAATCGTAACTCCTAATATTCCCCAATGCCATTAAAACCAACACTGTCTCTCTCTTACAGATCTATATATTCCAATTTCCCAAATTTTACCCACTCTTAAATTATGGCTTGAAATGTAATCTCTAAAGCCTAACTTCTGTAATCTTTAGAGAAGACAAAATCAGCTAAATTCTTTATTTTCTTATAATAATTATTACTACTCTCCAAATTATTTACATACTTCCTTGGGGGGATAAACATTTTCAAATGAATATACTTCTCTTGGCATCCCAATAAGACTCAGTATAGTGGTAGACATATGGTAGCGCTCAAAAAATACACTCTTCCTTGATCTAATCCTTATGCATTAGAGGGGATCATCTCCTAGGATTTTCCAGAAAGAGGGCGAACAGTTTTCCTCTTCACCATCTCAGTTCTCCCATCAGTATTTCTCACTGAAGGAAGAGCATTCTAGGATGACTAGCCATAGGCCTAGAAGTTTAAGAGTTCATATAATTGGGTAATGGCTTAGAACTTGAAAAGAATGCCAAGGTGAGAAAAATTTAGACAAAACAACAAAAGAGTTCATTGTATTAAGCTGATAAAGATTGAATAACCGAATCATAGACCGTTTTCCTCAAGGCATTGGAAATGAGATATTTGACTTCTTTCATTTCTGAGACTTACAGCTGCTCAGAAAATATATGTTAAATGAATAAACAGTTACATATACTAGGCACTGAGGATATAAGTTGCTTAGGTAGATTGATATAATTATTGTCCTCAAGTTATTTAGGATGAGACAGCCCATTTAATTTTTGTTTTACATATAAATTGTTCTTTTTTTTTTTTCCAAATGACAAAGTTTCTAGGCCTTCAATGTTCTTGTTCTTGTCAACCTCTTCCACCAAGTCTCTAGATATCTCTGGAAGCCTATATTATTACTATCAGTTTCTACCCTCCTTATAAAGTATATATACAAAAACAACAACACTAGATTCTAGTAAAATTATAACCTCTTTCCAAAGAGTTCCAGAATGACTTGGGATATATACAAAATGATTTATACTGCTAAGTCTCTATGGAAATACATCAGATCTCATAACACAAGGCTATTTTTGAAATTTTTAAGGAAGAGGCATAAGTTGTGAATCCCAAAGCAGCAACATGTAGTGATTGGAAGGCAATGGTATGGGTTTGCAGCAACTGTAAATTGTGTTTTAGGGATCCCAGTGGAGCAAGTAGGAAATGAAGAGAAAAAGTTAGTGTTAAAAATAAGGAGAAAATAATATAAAAAGACAGGTGTGATGTGCCCACTTTAAGGTTTGGCACTTTGAAAATGGACAAAAATTACTGCGGATATAAAAAAGGTAAAAAATGTCTGCCAAATGCCACTGTAAATTTGCAATAAAATAAATTCAGTAACAAACATTTGAAATATGACAGTGAAAGGAATTTAAATTACTCTCGAGATCAAACTTTCGTTGGCCTTCCTGATGGTGATGCAGGGGGTGTCCCAGTGAAGGGAGAATAGCCCCCTGAACTCGCCAGGAACCCACTTGGTAGGAAAGAATTCAAGCATGAGCCAACTAGCCACAGAAAGTTCATTGAGATAGAGAAGGATAACAGATCCTACTCCACAGATGGACTAGGGGTCCTTGCCTGAGCAGGAGGGGGAACACCTTATGGGGCAATGGTAATCTTTTTAAATGTTCAAAAACCTCGTTAGGAAGCAGCCATACGTGACCAGCATCGTCTTGTGGTCAGGCCATAAAGGTTAATCATAAACTCTGTCACAGGTAAGCACAAACACTTTGTAAGGCATGAGGCTTAGTAATTTATCCTTCCTCGGGTGGTCCCTGGCCAGCAACTTGCTGGTAACTTCCTGTTCTGGGTGGTTAGGGTCTGGTATCAGTCAAATGGCTGCACTCAGGTTCTCTGAAACTTCCTCTTCTGCCTTATCCCTACATTAATAAGAAAAAATAATAGGCATTATTTGGAAGATTAAAAGTAATTCCAAATAAATAATTATCTCAGTGAGATAAATCTTTGGAGATTATATTCTGAGATAAGTAAAGAAAATTCATGATGACGTCGATAGAGAATTAATTTTATATAAATAACTCTTAATGCCCATTGATTGTGTTGGTGAAGCTTCATGATTGATTGGACAAGATGTAAATAAGAATGAGTGCTATTACTTTATCTCCATTATTTAAAGTTTTTTTTCTTTCATTATACCAACTTCATGGGTGTTTTCTTTGGAAGAATAAAAAATGACCAAGAGGAACCTACATGTTCAAGTAATTAGAGTTAGAGACTGGAACTTTTGTTATGGAAGTTTAATAACAGAATCTTCATTTTATCATTGGGTCATGAAGGAATCCAATGTCCATTTGGTGAGCTTAATTATCCCCTCTGGTGTTTTTCCATATTCTATGCTAAATATTAAGCCATGATGTTATATCATTGAGTGGAACTGCTAGCCCATAAAAAAATACTGAAAGCCTTTCAGAATTGCAATTTCCAAGAGAAAAATACTTTAATAATAAAAGCATCTAACTGAAAGACACTTGGTATTAAGCTGGGGGCAAGAAATGGAAGGGTGGCTTCATGAACCTTAAATTTCCTAGTTTGATTTATACAGCATCATTGTACCTAAGTAAACCCTTCTTTCATGAGCCATTTTATTGGTTAAGAAAAGATTATTATCTGGAAAAAGCATGTTGAGACATTAGTGCCTATCCGTAGTTTTGTATTCTCAGTTTGGGGTAACCAATTAAAACATGTGGAAGGTTATATCACTGTTGCATCAGTAACTACAGATAATTATGTATTCAGATGTATAACAAAATATATAATTAAGTCATATGGACTGTGGAGTGCCACTGACTCAGATACTTTAAAAATACCAAGGAAAATGAAGTTGAGTAATTTATTTCAACAACAACAGAAAAGTTCACCACTGCAGATTCACTCCTTTGATTTCTAATAATAAGAAGAAAGAAAGGAAAGATTGCCATTTTGACCCAACCAGGCTTTAAGTAGGCAGTAGGCATGAACTAATCACCATCACTGTTAACAGAAAAGAACAAAGCAGAGGAGAACAAAAGGAGATGGGGAAGATTTGGGGAAACTTCACACTGTGTCTTAAAGTTTTGATAAATGGTGCTGATGTGACTTTCACATTTTGTTTGTCCACATACTCCCAAAAGAAACTAGAGAAGGGGTGGCTTAGCTTGAAGGTTCAAATGAGTGACACTCCTCCTTTTAAGCTATATGTGTGCATCAATATAGTCAACGTGGAAATTCTGCAAGGAGAGGATTTACAACCATGGTTGACTTTTCTTTTAGTGATAGGTGGCACATGGTGCAAGTACCCTTTACTTTGTAGAGGATATCCTAGCATATTCCAGAACTATGGAATCCCAAGAACTTCACCAATATAATAAGCCTATGAACCTTTATAGATTTTCTCAACTTCTGGGAATCATGTGACTTACTAAGGCATCCAGTATACTTGCTCCTCAGTTGCAGTACACATGGTTTCACCCAAATAGTGGGGCCAGTGTGCTATTCTGTGAATTGTCTAGATTAGCACTTCTAGTAACCATATTACTGAAAAAAGAAGCAGGTAAAATTAATTCGAATAATATATTTTATTTAACCCAATCTATCCAAAATGATAACATTTAACATGCTAGCAATATAAAAAGTTATAACAGAAGGCATAATTGATGTTTCTTTTTCCCTCGCTCTGGGTCCGAAGAATAAACTTTGGATGAGGTTTGACATCCTGTCTCAGTCGCTTGCTCCTTTGTGGAGAAGTCAAAGCAGAATACATAAGGACATGGCCAGTTCTTCTCTCTTAAGAAAAGAACCTGATAAAAGGATGGAGAGAGAAAAGCCCTAGACACTGTCATAGAAGTTTCCTTTGCTATGTTCTGGGGCTAAAACATAAGTGAAAAGCGTGCATATCCCATCTTCTCTAATGACACCCACAGTGACCTAGGCTACCTAGAGTGCTAGCTATAATTTCACCCCTTTTCTTTCCGTGTTAAGAAAGCATAGCCAGGCCGGGTGCGGTGGCTCATGCCTGTAATCCTAGCATTCTGGGAGGCCAAGGTGGACGGATTGTTTGAGCTCAGGAGTTCGAGACCAGCCCGAGCAAGAGCGAGACCCCGTCTCTACTAAAAAAAAAAAAAAAAAAAAAGAAAGAAAGCATAGCCAAAATCAGGAGAGCAAGCGTGATATCATTACAGGAATAACCCCAAACCAATTTGACTTATAAAGAAGTAAAACTGTTTGCCAGCTTTAATACTTTATTGCATGTCAGGACACGTTGGTTTTTCCAAAGACCTAAATTTATGGCAACAGGCATTTACAGCAGAGCTGTAAAGGACATTAGAAATTATCTATTTTGATTCCCTTCATTTTTCAGATGACCTCCCAGGTAAGCCTTGGAAATCTCTGGATTGGCAACTCTTTTTATTTTTCTTGTTCAGTTGTTGCCTCTGTTTGCTCAGCATTTATTTTTATGTTTTACAAAAGGATGTGGATTATGTTATGTTATAATTGAAAGCCACCAGCATAAGCATCCTAAATCCAATTCCTCTTCATTTCAGTCAAATTTCACATTTCATTACGACAGAATTAATTTGATGGCCAAATCTGGTATGTTACTGCTTTCCAGCTAGATTTGCTTCAATTTAACATCCTAACTATGCTTGTAAAATAGACAATAAAACAATCTTTTCTGATTTGGGAAAAACTCTTTATTCTTCATTTCTCTCTGCTCCACTGTAACATTTTAGCTGAGTTTTATGGAACAATCATTTTCCTCATCTAATTACTGCAATTCCCTGGTAGATGGCCTCCCTTGCCCTGCAAGAGCAAAATTATCATAAATACACAATTCCACTGCCAGCATCTCATCTTGCATATGCGTCAGTGAGCAGAGCTAGGTTTTTCCCCTCTCTAAATTGTGCTCTTGCTATATTGACAATTTTAATATGAACCAATCAAGTCTTTCTCTGACATTCCAACAAATTCCCAAGAAAGTTAATTTTGCCTCATAGGCACTCTTCAGGTACAGCTCCTAGCGTTTACACGTAACTGTGCATGCAGATAAAAACTGAGACTGAAGTCTCCTGGTTGAATCCTTAGACACCAGGACTCTCTTCCAACACGGACAAGTGGAGAGTAACTCTCCAAAAAAGACCATAGCAGGCCGGGCGCGGTGGCTCACGCCTGTAATCCTAGCACTCTGGGAGGCCGAGGCAGGCGGATTGTTTGAGCTCAGGAGTTCAAGACCAGCCTGAGCAAGAGCGAGACCCCGTCTCTACAAAAAATAGAAAGAAATTAATTGTACAGCTAAAAATATATAGAAAAAATTAGCCGGGCATGGTAGTGCATGCCTGTAGTCCCAGCTACCCGGGAGGCTGAGGCAGGAGGATCCTTTGAGCCCAGGAGTTTGAGGTTGCTGTGAGCTAGGCTGACGAGACAGCACTCTAGCCCGGGCAACACAGTGAGACTCTGTCTCAAAAAAAAAAAAAAAAGACCATAGCAACAAATCATAGATGTAACAGCACCAAATTCATAGAAGATCAGCTGAAAATCCTCCTGCCACCAAAACCCTTACCCAGGTTTTGCCACCAAATGAAAACTTGCTTTAGAAATCAATACTGAAGAGTCTAGAATCCAGATTTGGTTTTAGATTAAAAAATGAGACCCTGATTCCAGAAAAGATCAGAACTCGAGGGGCTTTAGAATCAAGCCAAGGCCAAAGACATCCTGAAGAAAAGATGCCAAGCAGAGAAGCCAGAGGGTGTCCTACCTCTTATACCTCTTTCCAATCACACACCATCATCAAGATATTTTTGAATAACCCTAACCCAGGGATTGATTCTAGAGAACAACTTGTAAAAGAATTTGGAGTTCTGGAGTCAAGAATCCAAATTTGGTTTCAAAATCAAAAATCTATAGTTCATGTCCATAAAAAAAGATAATCTGATAAAGCCTTAAAACAAAGACAAGGCTGGTGTCAAGATCTGTGAGGTAAGAGAGTTCAAGATACAGAAGCTACATAAGATGGCAACAGCCTCACTAAGAACTGTCTTATTTCTCTGGAGCCAGAGCAAGGTGGACCCTGAGACAAATTTGGTGTATATCATCTCACTCTCACTTTTCCTAGGAATGTAATTTTTGCTGGTATTAAATATACATTTGATTTGCCAGATAAGAAATTAAGTCATGAGGAACAACCTTTTGAGTCTCAACTGACTACTTGAAAATAAACTTTTGCAATCTAACCTATTTGTACTGAGTATATATGTCTTCTGTAGAGACACACACACACATATTTACACACACACAGAGAATTTTAAATCCTGATGGGTTTGGCTAAGAGTGTACTTTGCAATGAATTCTTCGAAATTTTCTTTATAATTATGTCTGCATTAAACGCGAGGAAAAGAACCCTTTTTTATTAAAAAAAGTATGAAAATATTTTCTATAGAACATTTGCTCATCTGCATCAAAGTGTGTTATTTCCCCAGCTGCTATTAGTTTATATTGAATGCATATTCAGATGGGCTTCCACATACTTAGAGTCATCTTTTTTTTTCTTCAATACACATTGAGCCATGTTTGAAACAGGATTAGTTTTCAGCTTAACTGAATACTGCATTTTGATAAGTTCAAGTGAATTACTAGTTCAAGTATATTCAAAATACATTATTTATAAAACTGGGTGATTTTTCTGAATCCTTTTATATTTGTTTTCTTTCTTTTTGTTCTTTAATATATATCTCATATGATAAACAGAAAGAATTTCTATAAGGGTTGAAAAATGTTGATTTCAATTTATTGGGACTGAACTGAAATTAATAGTTTCACTCTCTTTTATATTTTGAACATTTCCTGTGTTATTAGTAATTATTTATTAATTAGTTGTAACCTTAAATGATCCTGATAAAGTAGGCATGAATATCTCTTATATCTCTTATTCACTAGGTTCTTCAGAAAATTTATTGTGATGAGAGAAATAAATATATAAATAAATAAATATTGATATTCACAATTTCTTACCCTTCTTTTCCTAAGGAATATTTGATCTTTGTTTTTGGGTACTGGACCTTGTCATGCTTATTAAAAGAATAGGTGAAAGGAAGAATTTAGAGGAACCAAGATAGATTTTATTGATTGCTAATAGAATATAAATGGTATTAATGTAGAACAGAAAGAAGAAAGGCCTAAAATTAGAAAGGGAGTAAGGGAAGCACATAAAATAAGGCAAGGTAGGTAGCATGAAGGGAATTTTCAAAGATTTTTGGTAGGAATGGAAGGAGGAAGGGAGGAAAAGGGAGAGAGAGAGAAGGAGAGAGAGAGAGAGAGAGAGATTGTGTTTAGGGATACCTACTATCATAACCTTATAAAGATCATTGGACACTATATTAATTTTTATTGCTACTGTAACAAATTACCACAAACTTAGTGGCTTAAAATAATACAAATTTATTATCACACAGTTCTGGGAATCAAAAATCTAAAATTATTCTTACCATGTTAAAGTCAAGATACTAGCAGTGCTGCATTCCTCCTGGAGGCTCTAGGAGAGTACCCATATCCCTGCCTTTTCTAGCTTCTAGAGACATCCTACATTCCATGACTCACAGTACCTTACATCTTCAAAGCCAGCAACGGGTGATGGAGTCTCATGTTGCCTCACTCTGATACTCGCTCTCCTGCCTTCCTCCTTTACATTTAAGGACCCTGTAATCCAGGATAATCTCACTATTTTAAAGTCATCTGATAACAATCTTAACTTCACTTGGAACCTTAATTATTATTTGCCACGTCACATAACATATTAGCAGGTCTTGGGAATTAGGATATGAACATCTTTGGGGCCATTATCTTGTCTATGACAAACATGAAGCCTGTATTCTGTATTTTACATGGGACATAACTGTGCCTTGAAAAATGAAATGACTTCCCCGAGGTAAACATATTATAATAAGTGCTGTTGCAAAAATATTCAGCCACATGACTCATAAAAAATATCTAGAATTTCAATTATTTTTGGTGGCTCTATTTTGCCCATAAATAATCATTATGCTTTTATAATCAATGATGAGCATGTATGTTGCTCATGACTTTTGGTTATAAATGTCTGTGATCTCTGTGCACTCTTTTTGTGGAAATTTTTTTCTAGTAGAGTTACATTGAGAAACAAGTGATTGAACATAGCTCTCATGCACTGTGTTGGACTATAACTATTAGTTTCATGTCCTCAATTGAGGACTGGACTTTTTGAGGACAGGGGTCCTTCCCTTATTGATCTTATATACACATCCTATTTTATAGTGCTTATTATAATTTGTACAGGTAATCAGTTAAATACTCTTTAAAAATGGATGGACGGATGTGGGACAGAAGGAATGAGGGTGCAATAAAATCCCTGGATGAGGAATAAATAGATCTTACTTGTTCCTACTCCAAGTTTTGCCATCAATTTTTCATGTTGTCTTTCAATAACCCATGTGAAATGATGTGGCACCACTGGTTCCTTTTCAAGTTTTTTTTTTCCCTAGGTCTTAAGTTCTGTGATTTAAAAGGTATTGGAAGAACTTTTTTTTTTTTTTAATCTTCCAAGGTGATGTCTGAATGCCATCTATGGGAATGTGATTTTAGCTTTACTGGGAAGCAAGATCATCAAGATCACATCTTCCATGAGAAGCAAAGCTAAGTCAGCCAGTGGGAGGAAGAACATCTGTTCACCACAGGAAACCAGAGGACCAGAAAGAACATGGGGAAGGAAGAAGAGGTGAGTTTTAGTAGTTGCACTTTTTCTGCTGCAATGAAGAGTGTGATGGGTAAGGGTGTCTTAATTTCTCACATTTTTGTTTGAGAAACTGTTTGAAGGTAAGGATAATATTGTATACATTATCTTCACTCCGGTGGCTTGGTGTATACCCATTTAATTCTGAGTCCTGGTACACATGGAAACTGGGTTAATAAAAGTTGCACCTGATAATGTGGCTTGAGACAGGGAAAGAAAAAACAGATCTCGACACAAGAGTATACTGGAATGTTGTTAAGAAGTAGCTTGTCTTAATGGATTAAAGGTTTGATTATCTTTGATGTTCCATTTCTGATACTGGAAACTTCTTTCCACCTCCTACTCGATGTCTACATATGCACACACATACTCAAATGCATACACTTGTGGCTCACATACACACACCTACACACACACACATACTCCTGCACCCCATAGAAGTAAAAGAAGACGAAATGAATAATCATCTGTTTTAAGAAGCTGAGGGAAAAATGAGGTCAAATTCTGACCAGGAATGATGAACATATGTAGTGGTCCCAAGGGCTAGATCTATGGATCTATACCTATCCAGTTGCTCTAAATTTCCAAACCTATCATCTCCTATACACTCTTTTTTTGTTGTTGTTTGTTTGTTTTTTGAGACAGAGTCTCACTGTGTTGCCCGGGCTAGAGTGCC
>NW_012148308.1:1884497-1889258 GCF_000956105.1 Propithecus coquereli
GAAACAAACCCTATTTTGCGACTCTCTTTTTTTCTAGGATTACTGTGAGATTGTCCGACTAGCAATGTTTACTAATGCTTACTGTTGCCTGTCATTTTCATGATCCGGAATAAAGTGCTGAGTTCACACTTGTTTTGTGCAAGCAGATCTGTCCATTTGCTCATACATTAATCACCAAAAAAAAAAAAAGAAAAAAAAGTCTGAGCAAAGGGCTTGTTTTTGTAGATGACTATTTTCTCCTCTTTTGTGTATACTCCTTATTTTACTTTTGTTATTGTTTTCATCTTTTCCCCATGCAGTGTTAACAAGAGGGGCTTACTGTCTTTAATTGTAAGGAAAGTGAGATGTGTCCTTTCATTGCCATTAATAGCAACTGAACCTGTCACTTGTCATAACCCTGGTCTGTGTGCTCAGGACAGAGAGAGCCTGGCTTATCAGGACAGGCCTCCAGGCATCATCTCAAGTGTACAAGGAATCAAGGGCTCACTGGGTCCCAATCATTATAGAGATATTTCCCCGCAGGTTTTGAGCTGGAAGGGCTGGTTATATGTATGCTGGTGTCCTCAGGCTTCCTAGCTACAGGGTCAGAATTAACAATGCCCAGAATTGCCACTCTCCGAGTGTGTCCCAAGTGGCTTGTTTCCCTGACTGTAAATTGCCCATCATTCTCTTTTGTGTGCAGAGACCTTTGGAAATATTGAGATTCAGTGTGTGCACTGGAGCTTGAGCTAGAAAATGAGGAATAATGACAAACTGAAAAAGTCCTCATGATTATCTTAACAAAATATCCTCTGGTTTCTTCCCGTGGCATCTTTATGCACATTAGCCTTTCCATTCTCAATCTGAAACTTTTCTCTAATTATTACAGCTTAAGTTCACAAAGCAGCAAGGGCTTCAAAGTGCCATACTCATTACTGCCACTGTGCTTTCACGGATGTCTTTTTCTTGGTCTTTTCTCGTCTTGCCCATCTTTGAAGGCCCAGCCCCTGTCTGAAGCCGTCTCCAGTCCATCAAATTAAGACGAGGTACCCAGTTACCTATGCTACCAAGTTACTCTGTGTTCCTTATTTCTATGCTTCAACCTTTTCCCATTCACGCTTACATTATTTGAACAAGTTATATGTGCCTCTCATTTTGCTGGAGCACCTCAAGTTTGCAGACTATGACTTATTCATCTAAATGTGGAAGGATATGATTTTCTGTTTTCTTCCCTGACTCAGTTCTTGTCCATCCTTGTTCCTCCTGGGGAAGGTGATTTTAGAACAATATTGGCTATTCAAGATTTCTGCATAGAATGATTCTGATTAGCAAGGTGGAGGTTTAAAGATGTGCCTCAGTAAAGATTATTACTGTCCAAAATGGGGCCAGGATGAATCCTAACAATCTCAACTATAAATAATAGCTTCAAGGTTAACTTAGGATCTTTGAGGGAGTGGGGAGGAGTAGAAACTGAAAGAAGCAAAGGGAACAAGGAAAACAGAGAAGGATTCAAAATCCTATCTATGGTTATAGCTAAAAGGACTGAACAGAAAATCAGTGGACTCAATAAACAATATCGACAGCCTCATTTGGGATCTTGTTCCATGAGATTATACCTGTCTGGTTATGGGTTATGTCTATAAATCCTTTGAAAATATTATAAGACAAAATGCAGGATTTTATAGATAGACAACGAATAGCGGGCCAGAGAGACAGACAGATAGATGCTGTAGGTGCTTCGTACCTAACAGTTGTCCAATATAAATATTTGACAAATTCAATAGCTTGAAATTCCTGAAAAAACATTACAAACATCATTTCATCCTGAGTTCATCCTCAGTCAAGCGAGCATTACAAAGAGTGGCTTAGTGTAATCCTCCGCTCCAGATCAGCAGAGTCATTAGCTCAGACATGTGGAAAAGAGTAAATACATGAGCTGCTAGACTGCAGCAAAAGCCTGCTTCTCTTGTTCCCGCTCTGTGGACCCTGGCACACCAACTCTCTGCCCAGAGCCCAGACCCATGTTTGAGGGATGGCTTAACACAGCCGTGCGGCAACATGATCATACTTGCTTAGGGTCAAGGAAGACAGAGGCACCGGGCTTGCAGTAGGTGGAACATAACAAATACAACTTTACTTATTTGTTTGGAATGAAAATCACAGCTGGAAAGTGACTCAGGATATGAACATATACATTGTCGTGGATGGACTAACTGCCATAGACTTTTTTAGATAATATATTGATAATACTTGTTAAAATTACAAATGCGTAAATTTTCACTAGCAGTTCACCTTTTTGAAAGAAAATGTGCTACAGAATTAATAGTACCAATGCAATTGTGTGCACAAGGAATAGTATGTATCTATTAAAAAGAATGAGGTAGACATTTACATAATGACCTGGATGATGTATGTTATATTGAGTGAAAATGCATACTGCAGAGGTACACACAAACACACACACACACACACACACACACACACACACACTCTCTCTCTCTCTCTCTCTCTGTCATGGACACAAACACATAGGCATATGTACAGCAATTTTACCACTATCAAAAACTACAATAATAATATAACTAATCATGCATATTCTTATAAACATAGAGGAAGAAGTAGAAGGAATTTTCTAAAACCAGATTAGTTGTATCATCTCTGCAATTTATAAATATTAACAGGTAGTTCTTTCCAGTCCTAGAGAAAAAGAAACTGAATCTCAAAGTGGTTATGTACATTTTCCAAGGTAATAAAACTAGAAAGAACTGGAGGTGGGGCTAAAATATAAATAGATCTGTCTGAACTATGCTGCTTCCTACAAGTCACACTTTTATTACATATGTGCATGACCGCATGTGTGTGCTCTGTAAATGTTTGTGAAATAATAAAATGTATCATTTTATAGTTTGTAGAAAACAAGTTATCTTTAGGATCAGAAAATCTGGGCTTAAGTCCTTTCTATACTCTCTAAAAAAAAAAAAATCTCTGATTTGAATTATGCACTTAAAGTCTCTGAGCCATTGTTTCCTCAACTTGGAAAAGAGAATAATAATTCCAGCTCACATTCCTTACAAGATTGTTGTGAGGGTTAAATAAAATAATATAGATAATACATATAAAAGTAGACTAGGTTATAGCTTTCATGAAAGCAGGGACTACCCATGTTTCTGTTATCATCGTATACACCCAGCACACAGCATAGTGCTTGGAATAATCCTTTTTTCTTAAATTTAAATTTTATTGAGGTACAATTTCCATGTAATAAAATTCACAAACTTTAAGTGTAAAGCAAACGTGTTTTGACAAATGTATACATTTTATAACTACTGCTTGATTAAGATAGAGAACATTACCATCACTCATGAAAAGTTCATTACGCCTGCTTGACATGGTAAACACTGATCTGATTTCTATCACTAAAAAATAGTTTTCCTATTCCAGAATTTTAAATTTTATCTTTTGAAGAGAAAAATGTTTTAATTTTGACAAAATTTAATTTGTATATTTTTCATTAATTTTTAGTGCTTTAAAATATTAATTTTCTGTGCTATTTTGTCCTAAGAAATATTTGCTTACCCCAAGTTAACAAATAAAGTCTCTTGTTTTCTTCTAGAAGTTTTAGAGTTTTAGCTTTTACATTTTGGTCTGTGTTCCAAGTTAAAATTTTTCGCATTGTGTAACACGAAAGTCATATTAGGGTGTGTGTGTGTGTGTGTGTGTGTGTGTGTGTGTGTGTGTGTGTGTTTATGAATAACCAGTTGTTTCAGTACAATTTTTAAGAAGTCTATTCCTTACCAATTATATACTTCGATATCTTTGTCAAAAACCAATTGATCCAGAATCAGGAAAAGGCAAATCAAAACTATAATGAGATGCCCCTTCATACCCACTATGATGGCTATAATAAAAAAAAGGTAGATAATTTAAATTTTGGTGAGGATGTGGAGAAAATGGAATATTCATACACATTCATACACTGGAATGTAAAATGATGCAGCTGCTTTGCAAAACAACCCAGAAAGTCTTCAAAATGTTAAATATAAAGTTACCATATCACTAATTGAGCAATTCCATCCTAGATATATTCCCAAGAGAAATGAAAACATGTCTACAGGAAAACTTAAGTATGCATGTTCATAGCATTTGTATTCACAATAGCCAAGAAGTGGAAACAATCCAAATGTCCATCAACTAATAAAAGGATACATAAAATATGGTACACCCACACAATGGAACATTATTTGGCTGTAAAAAGGAATGAAATACTGTCACATGCTACAACATGGATGAACCTTGAAAACATTGTGCTAAATGAAAGAAACCAGTCACAAAAGACCACATATTGTGTAATTTTATTTATGTGAAATGTCCAGAATAGGCAACTCTATAATGACAGAAAGTAGATTAATGGTTGCCTAGGGCTAGGAGGAACTGTTTGGGGAATAGAAAAATGACTGCTAATGGTGTGGATTTCTCCTTGGGGGTGATGAGAAGATTATAAACTTTATTGTGCTGATGATTGTACAACCTTGTGGATATACTACAAATAATTTAATTATTCAATTTAAATAGATAAATTGCACAGTATGAAATATTTATGGTATCTCAATAAAGAGTTTATTAAAAACTTATTCATATATATGTGTGGGTCTATTTATGAATTATATATTCTGCTCCATGTATCCATATATCACCTTTATGTTAGTACCATGGTGTCTTGATTACTGCAGTTTTGCAATGATTAATAGAAATAGGGATTGTAAGCTCTCCAACTTTTTTTCC
>NW_012148308.1:1889803-1892077 GCF_000956105.1 Propithecus coquereli
CTGTTTTTAGTATAGAAGATTTGAACGTTTTTGGTAAAGTTTAAATTTTTACTATAAATATTAACTTTTTATTCACTTTCCAATTGTTTGTTGCTGGTGTATCAAAACATAAATGACATTTGTATGTTGGCTTTGTATCCTACAATCTTTATTTGAGCGGATTTCAAAAAGTTAATGGAAAATGCATATTATGAAGAAACTCTGCATGGATTTCAAAATATTTTTCACCAAAATAAACTCACACTACCTTGTTATAACATGTCTGAACAGGATCTAACTTGAGGTACTTGGGAGGCTAAGACATTAGACTAAAAAGAACCTTATCAGAGCAACATGAATTCTGCTAACATTGAAGCAAGAATAAACATCAAATTTATTATGAAGCTTGGGTGGAAGAATGGTGAAATCATCGATGCTTTACAAAAAGTTTATGGGACAATGCCCAAAAGAAGTCAGCAGTTTACAAATGGATAACTCATTTTAAGAAGGGTCAAGATGATGTTGAAGATGAAGCCTGCAGCAGCAGACCATCCGCGTCAATTTTCAAGCAAAAAATTCACCTTATTTATGCCCTGATTGAAGAGGACCAATGATTAACAGCAGAAAAAATAGCCAGTATCATAGACATCTCAACTGGTTCAGCTTACACAATTCTGGCTGAACAATTATAGTTGAGCAAACTTTCCACTCAATTGATGCCAAACCCATTGTGCCCAAATCAACTGCAAACCAGAAAAGAGGTTTCAATGAAAATGTTAAGTAAATGGGATCAAGATCCTGAAGCATTTCTTTGAAGAATTGTAACAGGAGATGAAATATGGCTTTACTAGTATGATCCTGAAGACAAAGCACAATCAAAGCAATGACTACCAAGAGGTGGAAGTGGTTCAGTCAAAGCAAAAGTAGAGAGGTCAAAGATCATAGTGTTAGCATTTTGGGGGTTCTTAGGGCATTTTACTTGTTGACTTTCTGGAGTGCCAAAGAACAATAACATATGCTTATCACGAGAGTGTTTTGAGAATGTTAACCAAAGCTTTAGCAGAAACATGCCCAGAACAATCTTATGAGAGAGTCCTTCTCCACAGTGACAATATTCCTGCTCATTCCTCTCATCAGACAAGGGCAATTTTGGAAGAATTTTGATGGGACATCATTAGGCATCCACCTTACAGTCTTGATTTGGCACCTTCTGACTTCTTTTTGTTTCCTAATCTTAGAAAATCTTTAAAGGCCACCCATTTTTCTTCAGTTAACAATGTACAAAAGACTGTACTGACATGGTTAAATTCCCAGAACCCTCAGTTCTTTAGGGTTGGACTAAATGGCTGGTATTATTGCTTACAAAAGTGTCTTAACTTGATGAAGCTTATGTTGAGAAAGAAAGTTTATATTTTTTATTTTTACCTTTTAATTCCATTTTCCACAAACTTTCTGAAGTTCTTTCAGAGGTTTATTTACTAAGTATAGCAATCTTTTGGTATATTTCTATGATATTTTATGTAGACAATTGTTTTGCTTTCTATTTTCCAATCTCTATGCATATAATTTCTTTTTTCATAATATTGCACTGGTTAATACAATATTGAAAATTAATTTTGAGTGGACATACTTGTCTTGTTCCCAATTTTAGAGAGAAAGCATTTGCTCTTCAACCATTATTTATGATGTTGTTTATAGGTTTTTCATAGATGTTCTTTATCAAGTTGATGAAATTTCATTCTACTTACAGTTTACCAAGATGTTTTATTTATTTATTTTTTAAGGAATGGGTGGTAAATTTCATCAAATGTTATTGTTTATTTATTAACATGATCACATAACTTTTTTATTCTGTTAGTGTGGTGACTTACAAAAATTGATTTTTAAACATTAAAACAAACTTGCATTTATGGGATAAACATTACTTGGTCATAATATATGATCCTCTTTATATATTCCTGGATTTGGTTTTCTAACATACTCTTAAAGATTTTTGCATTTATTTTTATAGGAGACATTGATCTATAATTTTCTTTTCTTGGAATTTTTTGGAGGTAGTCAGGTTTTGATTACAGTAGCCTTGCTCAATAAGCATAGAAGTGTTCTCTGCTCGATTTCCTGGAAGTGTTTGTATAATATTGGTCTTATTTCTTCCTTAAATGTTTGATGGAACTCACCATGATGCTGATTAGCAATTTTTTTCTAAATTTATTTTCTCTTTTCTTTGCCTCTTTTCTATTTTGTTGATTTCTGCTGTTAATCTTGATCATTTATTTTCTTGTGTTTTTTTTTTTT
>NW_012148308.1:1893312-1899375 GCF_000956105.1 Propithecus coquereli
AGGGTGTTAGGTTTGGTGAAGGATAAACAGGTGTCAAGAAGGTGGCTAGCGGTGGAGAGCCGGAACAAAATTGTAGCTAGGAACCAAATTGCAGCTAGGAACTGTTCCCTGGTGGGAACATACGTGGTAAAAATTTCCTAGTAACCTTTAACCTACTTAGAGCTTATTACCATCTAATTAGCATAACATGGGTGGAGCTTCGCAGAAAATCCTAGAAAAGATGCATGCCCAGGAAGGGAAACTGTTATATAATGTACCTCGGTATGTAGCCTGTCATATGATCCGTTATATAATCACAGCCTGTCAATCACCCCCAAAGGCGGGAAATGGCAACTAATACTGCCAGGGGAAAGGTGGGACAAGCTAGTGGGCTTATAAAAGGCAACATGTGCTCAGCCTCCAGCGTCTTTCTCCACTTGTGGGACTGACTCATTCCACTCTCTCTGGAATGTATGTTCACTTCGTGAAGCTTCCTTCTTTACTTTCATTCTTCCTTTTATATGATAAACTGTATAAAATTGCTCTGTGTCTGTGATCACTCCGTCATCAGCTCAACTTGGTACCAGCACTCACTGGGAACGGGGGACCACGGAACATCCACACAGCCGAACCTAACAAGGGTATTAAGAAGATCTCTTTGCTCTGATAGGGCCTGAATTCTAAAGTCCTACAGCACAGCTTTTCTGTCTGCTTGATTATCTTCTAATGTCTTTGTTCCCCTGTCAACCTCATAGCAGGTGAAATTGGGTAAGCTTTGTGATCTTGCCCCACCTGTGTACACCTCAGTCCTCAGCCAGGAAATTACTTGAGATCTCTTTCTGGGCCTTCCTCTCTGCGCAAATCTCTCCTTTCCCATATCATTTTCCTCAGCTTTCCATTTGTTACCCTGGAATCCCTTCAAACCTCGTCTCAGAAGGACTGTGGTGCCCTTCTTGGGCTTGTTTCCTGTGCTGCTTCAGGAAATTGTTCCTTATTAGGGAGCTGGGGGATGGTGGTGATCCCCTTAAAGAACATTTCTTCTGTTTGAGATCACACTCTTGCATTGCCTGTTTTCCACTGCCTAAAAACTATTACCTCATACCTTACATCCAATTTTAATGTTGTTTAGATGGGAGGCCTAATTTGGTGCCAGTTGAATTCATTATGGCTGGAAACAGAAGCCTCTGCTGCATAAATATTTATCGAAAGGATAAATTGATGAATCAATGAAAGCAGTTGATACTTATATTTATATGACTCACCAAACAATGACGAATCTCTAAATATATAATGCCCTCACCCCCTCCAGCTGATATAATCACCGAACCTATGTGTTCCTGGGGTAAGGAGTGGGAAGTCTGATTCTAGAAAGAGATACACAGCTTTTACTTCACTTAAATTATGGAGATAGTAAAAGACTCTGGTGTCAAATGTGGTGTGGAAAGTCCATATGCTTTGCAAGTGGGGATTATCCAAAATATAAGTTTGTAGATGAGACAATAGAACTCAATACAGACCCTGAGGCTGTATAAAATCACCATCTTTGTCTCCCTGGTGCCATCTGGCTTGTCTCAAACTTTTACTGACAGCAACTGACCAACATGCTGAGGAATCAATCATTGACTCATGAGAAGGGCCACAGGCCACTCCATGCCTCTCAGCAGCCACTGCCCTTCCTTACTTTTACCCTGGAGTTTTCCTTCCTATCTGCCTCATTCTAGTGTTCACTCTTCTTGTAAATATTTAGCTTGATTCCCATTTCGAGACATGTTTATGCAGTGTTCACCAGTGTTGAACATAAATTAAACCCTTACTGTTAGGCATATTCATGGCTAAAAGTGAGGAAAATCCCCTTTTTTCTCACTGGGCTCTAAATTAATACATACGTTCTTTTAATATGGCAGTCAGAAAGAATCAGTTTTTAATAGATAGCTGCCAAAAAGTTTTTCTTAACCATGCCCCCTTTTTTGTTTACTTGAAATAATATTAAGAAATGATTTCAAAAAGCCCTCTTCACTTTTTAAACCCCCTTCTGGTACAATTTATTTCCTTGAGTTCTTTTGGAGTTGGAAGAAGGAAGAAGATTCCCACCACTCTTGTCCACCAAACATGGTCTAGCTCCATGAACATGACCTTCTTCCCTGGAGTTTAAGAGTACCTATATCCCTTTTTCAACATACAATGATTGACATCCAACTTTTACTTCCTTAATTTGGCAGTTCTTTAATAGAAATGTTACATATAATCAAAGAATGTTTTCATGATATTGAGCAAGAGCTATAAAATGTTACTGAACATTGGCACATTACAATCTTGCCTACTGTAACCTCTGTTGATTACTTCTAGGGACGGGATGGCTCAAGCCTTTCTTTGGGACTAGGGCCGGGCAACTGAGCTGCCCAGGGTACTACATGCATGGAGGCTTTCACTCTCAGAATCATGCAAACACCAATTTTCACCTGGCAACAGTTGGTCCAGTCCATCTTTTACAATGTAATGAAAAACTTGTTACATGGCAAAGAATCCAGTACCCCTACCAACCACCACACTTAATTTAGAACCATTGTATCAATCTGTTCTGATTCTGTTTCACAAACTCAGATCTTCCTGCCGTCTACCACCTGGCTACTACCTTCCTCTCTTCCTTTTTCTTTGGTTCTCTCCACTATCTTTCCCTTATCCATTGTCTTTAAAATATCCTATTCATAGTTAACTTTATGAAAGGCACTCCTCTGAGTATTGGGAACACAAAGGTGGAAAAGGACAGATTAAGGTCTCTACTCCCATGGAAACTGGTCTTTTGGGGAGAGGCATTACAATGACACAAAGAAAAAATACACTTTCATTTTAATGATTTCTATGAAGAAAACAAAATAGAATGATGTTATAGAATTTAATGTTTGAAATTTCATAGATACTTTAATCTGAGTGGTTGACTAAGACCTCTCTCTAAAGATGACACATTAGCTGATATTGAATAATGAAAAGATATCCTGATGAAGATCATTAGAAAAAATATTTCACAAAGATGAAACACCTAGAAAGTAGGACCATAAGGCGAGAACAAGCTTGGTATGACCAATAGGTGGCACCAATTCCCATTTTCTGGAAGGGAAATGAGTGAGCATGAGAATATTAGAATACGTGGATAGTGGGTTCCAATCACGTAGGCCCCATGCCCAAGTAGGGATCACCATGTTCCTCTACCAGCATAAAACTTTACATAGGATAGTGGAATTATTTTTAGATCCTCCAGAGTTCTGCTGCTGAATAGGATATTAGAGAAGCATGAAAGATTAAGCCAAGTTGAGCATCTGGACGCTGCTGCTTCTTGTATTGTGTGGTGATAGGACTGAAAAATAAAAACCCTGTCCCGGATAAATTAACTAATGAGAAAATATATATTTAGAAAACCTTGACATGAAGTTTAAATGTCAATATTTTCAAGTGCCAAATGAATTTGATTGTAGCAATTGGAAAAACAATTCATTATGGTCCAGGGAAGCCATTCAAGGAAGACATTGTGATTTGAGGCCTATGCTCCAAAAATAATCAGATTTTAAAGCTGAATAAACACAAGACCTTACTGTGTGTGTAACTTTGGGCAACTTACTGGAAGATTCCAAGGGTCAGAAAGTTAATCTGTAAAGTAGGAATAATGACTCCTGTCAGTCTCAGTTTGAGCAGAGTTTAAGTAGAAAGGATTTAACATAGAAAATAAAATACTTATAAAACATTTGGAAGAGCTGGAGGGAAAAACTTCATGTTGATTTTCCAGGAATGACGGCTTGATCAATGCTACAGATCTGGCTACCTCTGGGAAATGCTATCTCTGCTGTCATTAAGAAACTGGTCATTTGGAAATTGCTATCTATATTGGTTTTCTACTGTTACATAAAAAATTACTACAAATTTAGTGGCTCAAAGTAACACATACTTATTATCTCACAGTTTCTGTGGGTCAAAAGCTTTGGGTCATCATAGCTGGGGCCACTGTAACCCTAAGGAATCTCATAGGAAATGAAATCTAAGTGTTTCATCCAAGACCCAGTGTCCTCTTGCAGGCTTAAAGAGTTGCTGGGAGTGAAGATCATGGGGCCAATTTAGAATTCTACTCACCATTCTACCTTTTGCTGGATCCAGTACCACACTGCTTTAGCCATGATTCTCTCCAGCAAAATATATGTCCTATGCCCTGTATATTAGCACCCATAACATTACTGAATGGATGATCTATTCTATCCTTGCCCACCTACCATGGCAGTGGTAGTAGAAGCATCACACACTTCTTAACTACACCTGCCAGCAGAAACAAGAGATATGTAGCCTTTCCTTTCTTCTAAATACCATCAGACTTTTGGGGGACTTTAGATGATATCTAAAGCAGTAAGGAAATCTTGGAAAATGAGCATTTAACTTTCCATCTTCTGGTATACAGTAAGGAATAGTATAAGGCTGATGTATTAAAATTGTTTTGGCCAATCTATAATCTCTACTCACCTCTCACAGGGCTATTGAGAATAGTATATGAATAACCGAGGCGTTCCTATTCATTGCATTGCCTGGCAGAGTGCACAACGGATAAATGTTAGGTCACTTCTGACTTCATAAGACTAGACTTAAGATGACAGGTAGAGATCATGATTCTACTTATGTCAACTAAACTTCCTTGAGTGCTTACTGTGGGCTAAGCATTTGTCTATATGTTTTACATGCATTAGTTCATTTAATCCTCACAGTAAGTCTTTATGATAGGCACTATTCTTCATAAGGCATAAAGAGTTTTGCCCAAATTCACATGTCAGAGTCAAGACATGACCTGAGGCAATCTGGCATCAGAACTCATGCATAAACTTCCACACATGCAGGCTTCCTTGGCTTACAAGAGAATTGCTCTCCTAAGAGTTTGAGATAATCAGCCTTAACCATAACTCACTAATAGGAAATTGATCCAGGAGTTTTGATTCATGTTTGCATTGGGGCCCACCTCTTCTGCGTAGTACTGTGAATCCTTTACCCTCATCTCCTGAGTGGCATTTTAGGTGACAGTTCTAATATCAAGAATTCTCAAATCAGAACATCTCATTGTGAATCCTCAGGCACCCAGATGTGGTACACTCTAGACGGACCTGGAGTGAAATCACTTGCTCATCCTGGATTCCAACATCTGATTGATATCTATGTATGTTTCTGAGCTGTGCTTTTCCTTTGGGAAAAAATTCATTATTCATATCTCCAATTTTAATAAACACCATTTAATAAAGAAAATATGTGGTAGAATCTTGCATCAGAGTAAGTTTTTTCATTTACCCCTTTTAATATACAGTCAATTCCTCATGCATTAGATAAGGACTAAATGAGAATGTACTTAGCACTTTGAATTAAAAGATTATTAATAAGATACATTTCACAAGGACAGTCATAGAAATAATACAACAGAGTAGGGTAAGCCTATTTGTCCATTAGATTGTGTTAATACAACATAGAGAAATTTACCTTATCTATGTGACACACTAAATACTAGTCAATTATCTTATTTCATGAAATTAATTTAGATGCCATTTCATTATCCCACTTCATGGATGAAGAAACTGAGACCCAGAAAAGTTAAGTGAATTATACCTTTCACTTTTTTTCTCCTCGGACCAGGCTCATGACAATGAAGTGAAGGTTGTAATCTTGGAATTCTTAACTCTGGTCTTGAGCATATGGCTTGCCCACCTCCTGTGTTAAGTACAACTGTAACAATTTTCCAAGCATTGCCTGAAATACTACATATATGTGTACTTCACAAAATAAAAAGTGTTGTACAAATATATGACTTGATAGTGGATATTGCCTGTTCTTACTTGTCTGCCTTATGTGAAGGAAATCTTTGTTTCTGGGAAAAACTGAATGGATTGGATATTCTTAAAGGGAGTATTGCTGTTTGTGATTATCCAGTGTTTTTCTTCCTTCTTTTCCTTATAGCATCCTAATTTTTCTTTAGAAAATGACTGCTTCCTTGTTTCATGTTCGCCTGGTGGGACTGTGAAGTCCTGGATTACAAGTGTTTGCTTGGAGGCTAGGCAGATGCCCCAAGCC
>NW_012148308.1:1903263-1905324 GCF_000956105.1 Propithecus coquereli
TCTGTATAACTTTGGCATGCAGTATCTCCCTACGACAGCAATACTGCTATTTTACTGACACCTGGCTCTCCTCTGCTCCCGTACATGCTGGAGGAAGGCATGTCCTCAACCCTTATTAGTCAGCTTGGGCTGCCATAACAAAACATCATAGAATAAGACAACAGTGGGTTTTTCAGTTATTTTATCAATCCAGTTTCAGTTTCTTTGAGTATTTTAAGAGATAAAACTGAATTTTAAAAAAGCATTTAAAAATTATAGTTTTTACCAATTTATGCTACTTTTTTTCAAATTGTAAATTATGGTGGTTGTCTTGAATATTATTGAGATTGATATGAAAAAATAAAGCTCAAAATGGCATAAAATGACCTAAATTCTTATCCCACTGACATTGTGAATTTGCTGGGAGATTTGCAAAACCATTTCAGGACTTGATTTTTTTCATCTTTCAAAAAGAAATATGAGTGATAGTCCCTTCTATATCAGGGGCCTATTGTGAGGGGCAGATGAGGCCAAGGAAATCTAAAAATTTAGTATGTTTTTCTTAAATTTCTTAATCAATAGATTTTTTTATTATAATTAGAGATAGGGTCTTTTAATGCATAAGACTTCACCTGGGCTTTTGGCCACAGATATTCACAGCTCAAGTCTTCAGTGAATATCTCAGGGCTAGATGGACTGTGAATTGCCTGAAAGAAAATGCATGTCATGTGGACTGCAAAACGCAGATCCTTCAAGACTCCATTCAAGATGCATTGTCTCCTAGATTTAATATTTATCATAGCTATCCTCCTCCCTCCATCCCCTACCATGGTCTGGGTAGCTTGTTCTCTTTTATATTTCAGTAATAACCTGTGCTTAGCTCTTCCATTGCACTTGGGATACTTTGCAATAGGATCACGTGTCTTGTTTGAAATCATGAGGTCCTTGCTGGCATGGACTGTGAATGCTCATCTTTACAACATCAGTGCCTAACATTGTGTCTTGCACATTGTAGGAAGTTAATACATGATTATACATGATTGGCTGATGGTTTAAATTGGTCTTTTGAGCTTTCTTTTAGATCCTTATGACATATTTGTACATCTTTTCAAAATGTATATCAAGTTGTGTATTATTTTTCCTTTCTATATAGATATCTTTTATTATATGCTACTTAAAATATTTTAGAAAGAAGTTGTATATAATAATACATTTGTTGTTTTATAATAAATTGTTTTATAAACAAATTGTTTTATAACAAATATAGCAAAGTTGTCTTTCTTGCTAAGAATCATGGTACACAAATAAAAATTCAAATCTCTTAGGTAGCCCTCATTTTGAAAGACCACTATAACTTTCAATGTTACTATTAAAATTAGTGGACAATCTCATCTGTCATCAGGACAGACACACTATTGCTTTTGTTTTTTTACCCCATAATTCTAGAGGAATTTGCTTCTATGTTCTTTATCTATAGATTATTGAGCAATATTTTTACAAGTTTGTGTCCTTGAGAACAGTTTTACAAAACACATGAAGAGGTTCTAGATACATCCACCCTTGCTGAGAGGGGCCATAAGGTTCATCCCTATCTCTTTACTTGTAACTCAACAGAGGGATATGAGAAGGCAGCACAATCCAGTTTTTACATGTAGCTTTGTAGTTGAGGGCCTATATAGTCTTAGAACTTAAAAATTCTTGGAGTGAATAATTAACAGTTTTATTGGTTTATCCTTAATGCACATACATATTTACTGTAGGCTTTTGCTTTCTTAAGGAAAGACAAATAGTTGAATTTTTCCGTTGATCATTTTTCAAAATAGTGTTGATTCCTATCATCCTCCAAAAATCATCAATGAAGTTTATTTGTTTTTAGAATTATTATTAATTTGTGAACACCCACGTATGTGTTCTAAGCTATTTAATGTATTAATATATTGATGCTGAAATTGTCCTATTTTGGCTGGTAGTACCATATGCAAGTCAACTCCACGTGAACCTATTTTCTTTGAAAGCTTCTGTGCTCTGATTCCGATCATCTTGTACATTTCTCCTTCTAGAGCTGAAGTGAGCTGCTTCTTT
>NW_012148308.1:1905374-1907626 GCF_000956105.1 Propithecus coquereli
AGCCTTTGGGGCACCAGGTAGAGACAGATGGAAGAGTGAGTAGCAACAGACTACAGTGGCTGAATCTTGGCAGCAGGTTTTAAACCTGGACTCAGATTTGGTTTTCAGCCAGTTACTTACCTTTCTGTGTGCTCTTACTTTTAAAACTTGTGACGTTGTTATGAGCCTTCATGGTTGGAAAATTTCACTCAATTCATTATGGTGTCTTGATTTCTTCCGATACCATATAATGATATATTCATTGTTTGATATTCAAAAATAGTCATTTAGACATACTGTTTGCTGCTCTTTTTATAGAAACATTATTTCTATTGTCCACTTGCTGAATTCTCCCTTATTTGTCAAGACCAATTATTTACTCCTTATAGATAATAGAAAAAGTAATGATTATTAAACCAAAATAAAACAAAAATTATTATTCAGTGATGGCTAAGTACTTTTCAGGTGCTTGGATAAGCATTTTGATTTAATTGTCGCTTAATCTTCATAACAACTCCATGAAGTAGATACTTGTTTTTATCATGTATAAAATGAGGCTATTGAGAAAAATCAAGAGTTTAACCAAAGCTAACACAGTTATAGGTGGCAGTGCCAGGTTTAAAAACCAGGTCCATCTATGTAACTCTGAAGTTGACTCCCTAATTATCATGCTATATGTAAGGGCTGACAATTTCCACCATGATCCTCCTGGGGCTGTATCAAAGGCATGGCTCCATTACTGCCTTTATCACATTGTTTCACAACTATTGTAATGTTTCAGGCCATGCAGGTCACTGTGGATGCAGGCATAAGATATAACTTCTTTTCTTAAAGATGTCATGCTCAAGCTCAAGCTCTTATATTTCTGCAGCTACCTCCCACTTCTCACTGCTTCCATTCTTGCCCTCTTTAAGAGTGCTTTCCATACTGCAACCAAAGGACATTCCAGAATTCAAACCTGATAAATCACTTGCCAGTTTAAAACCAACCCATGGACTCCATTGCTCCTAGGATCAAAATGAAAATCATTAGCATGACCTACAGTATGATCAAGTGTGGTCTCCATGCAGACTGCTCTGCCTGTTCTCTCCTCCAGCCATGCAAGGCTTCTTGCAGCCCTCAGATGGGTCATCCTTTCTCAGAATACACAGTCTGGAAGAATTAACCTTCCCCTCGCTCCTTCAAGTACATGCTTCTTCTGCCTAGGATATACCTGTCTCATGGAGTTCATTCCTAGCCAACTTTCCCATCTTAGTTCAAAAAAGCACTTCCTCCGGGAAGCCTATCTTGACCTCCCTGATGATGCAAAATCTCCCTTTTATAATTACACACAATCTCATAGCTCTCTCCTCTTTTGTAACAGTTTCCTGGTAATCACTTCATATTTTGTAACACGATTGACTCACAAATGTAGGGGTCCCTACAGATTCTAAGCCCCAAGAAGGCAGGAATTCTGTTCAGCATGGTCTAGCAAATTACAAATTCAATACACAGTTGTTGAAAAATCGCATGGTTAAGTGTGTTCTAATGGAGGATGTGCAGGCATGGTGCGTGGGGGTGCACAGAGGAAGTGTGCGCTGCCATTAACAAGGGATGTTTACTTGTCGTCTCCTATCTATTATGTCACTGCAAATATAAAAAGAATCTTAGAGCCACCTCATCTAATTCCCTGTGGCTGTTTGAGTTCAGATACCATTTTAGAGCTTTGATTAATGTTGGTAACTTTGATCTCCAAAGACTCTGATAATTCAGAGCCAGAGCATGAGCGAATGGAACTTTGAATACTTATTGTCCTCCAGCCTCAGCTTTTCAATGCTGATTACCTGGCTGTGCTCTCTGTGTGTGTATTTCTGTTTTAATTTATTTTATGAGACTATAATTGTGATAGAGCTCATCATTAAAGTGACACTGTGAGAAATGCAGGGCAGCTACTGTTACACAAATCATATGACAGTCAAAGGAACAGGATTTCATTGAGACTGAGCAATCTAGCATGAGTATATGCCCAGTTCCAAAAGAAGTTAGAGTTTAATCCAAAAATGCCGTCTTTCCTGAATGACATTTTGGTTAAATGTATGTTAATAAGTCTGAGCATGCCACCTGCTAATTCTACAATCTTGTGCCTTCAGCATCACTTCTGTTCTTAGTTTCAAAAATTTATAAATGGTGATGATGTATATATAATAGCTATAAATGTTAACTTATAATTTATGAGCATTGTTATTATTACCATTAATATTGCTAGAGCTGTCTTCCCCGTGCCTGCTCTGTGG
>NW_012148308.1:1911333-1912520 GCF_000956105.1 Propithecus coquereli
TCCTTATGACATATTTGTACATCTTTTCAAAATGTATATCAAGTTGTGTATTATTTTTACTGCTAGAGGTTACTTACTACATTGAGTGGAGAATCTGGGACAATTCCCACTTTGTACCTCCATGCCTCCAGCCAGAAGCTATATATGTTAAATTATTAATATTTTTTCTAAAGGGGACTTCAAATTCCAGAGAGGTTAAAAAAATCTTAACACCATTTGTTGGTCAGTAGCAGGATTCTTTTTTGTTGTTGCTGTTGTTAATGTGTCACAAATGGGCTGAAATGAACTGTGTACAATTCTCAACAGAGTTAATTCCAACACAGTCTTTCTATGCTTTTCACCTTTGGTGAAAGTACGGCTTAGTTACTCAAGAAGGGACAACACAAACATTACCCACTAATCTCTCAAGGCATTGTCGATTTATTATAACAGATGGTTCACACACTAGACCCTTCTTAAAATTATATGACTTGGTATATGTGTGGGAGTCATTAAGTGATTCAATTGCTGAATCATGGAATGATTACAGCAAACCAATACACTGCTCCTGTCCTGTTCCTTCACAGAAATATGCTAGTGTAACACTTGTGACTGCTGCAGACAGAGTTGCTGAAGTGAAAGTTATGGTGGCTGCCATCTGCTAATTTCAGACACGGAATTCTTAATGTGCTGCAGCAGTTTACTACTTTCTCATTTTATCTGATTTTATGGTGATCAACTGAATCAAGCAAATGTTGTATTTTGAGGAATTTTTGTTTTCTTTAAATCCACGAGTACATGAGATGTTGCACTGCTTAAGATCATATTATTCTTGAAATATAAGCATATGTGAAATAAAACACACATACACCAGAAGAAAAAAAATCATAAAAATGTACTACTGAAAAAACCAAGACCGGCCTTGCAGCATGGGACAATAGAACAAGTCAGATTTTGGATTAAACAAGACCTGGTTTTGAGTTGCTGTGTGAATATTGGCAGGTTAATAAATTTCTCCGTGTCTCAGTCCCCTTATTTTTGAAAGTAATGATATTAATTTATGACATATAGAGTCTTCCTTAAAATTAAATGTAATTAGATACATAAAGCACTAACTATGATGTTTGATCACATTAATAGTAGACAGAATAAATGGGGAACTGTCAGTTGTACAGCAAGATATTTATCTAATATTTGAAAACATTCCT
>NW_012148308.1:1913815-1936659 GCF_000956105.1 Propithecus coquereli
CAAGCAATCCTCCTGCCTCAGCCTCCCAAAGTGCTGGGATTACAGGCCTGAGCCCAGCTATTTTTACTATTATTTATGCTCTCACAATTGCTAGGGGTCTTCAATTTCATTTAAATAACAAATACAGTCTTCTCAGTGGTATTGTACATTGCTTTCTACTGCTTCAGAAGGAGGGAGCTGTATATTAACTATTCGCCCAACTAATATATGGAAATTTCAACTTTGTCAAAAAATTTTAAACTCGTGTTGATAATAACAATTAAAATCCAATCAAGGATAAATAGTTCATCTTGGCACACCTGTGAAAATGTGATTTAATTGAAGAATAAATGTGTTAATATTTGGGAAATGAATCAACAAAATGTAGTTTTCATGATTAAAAGATTGCCTTTACTTATTGCTTGTTTATGTAGCTTTCAAAGTTCTCAAGACTTCCAGGAGTTTAGTTCTAGCGAGTTTGTTTTTGTTATCTAAATACTTATAAAAGTTTTTTTTTAAGACAGGCAAAGAACAGCTTGCTTCCTTTCCATTGCAATGATTTTTCCTCTGACACACAAACACTCATTTAGTCCTACATTTAAACCAAATAATTGAACAATCAAGATATTAATAAACATGTGCATGATCCTTTACCATTTGTAATGAATTTTCTACATGATGCCTCATTTGCCCATCACAACTGTCTTATGAGATTAGTCATGTTATTTGCACAAAATCTACAAGGAAACAGAGACATACTAAGTTTGGGAAAAGAGTCTCAAATTCTGGTTTCTAAATTCAGTGCTCTTTTTTGTTTCCTAAATACCAAAGTCCCATAAATTTAAGAGAATTCTATGTTTAAATCCTTCAGTTCCCCCCTTTCATCCATACTTTTTTTGTCTTCTAGATTTGTATCTCAGCTTGGCTTTAAAAAAGGAGAACATTTTCTTATTATTCTCACAAAGAACCGTGGGCATTTCTTGGAAAACAGAAATCCTGTCTTACTGCATTTGTGTCTGTCCAGATTCCTCACTGAGGTATAACTGATCAGAGACCTGAAATTTTTTTCCTGGTTACACCTCAGTGACCGCTGTTTCATAGCTTATCCGCCTACCATTTTCAAAATCTGTTTATATGCAAAATCATCAAATATAGTTGCCTTCTGAATGAATTACACTTTTGACTTTGTTTTGGTCAGAAATGCCTTTCTAGAACTATAATCTTCCCTGTGTAATTTATGTTGGAAAAGATTATATCTTATTTTGCATGCTAGGATTTCTTTAAAATTATTTATTATTCATGTTACATTTTAAACTGGTACTGGTCTATGCAGATTTTAAATGTGTTTGTCATATACCATTAGTCACTGTGTGAAATCTCTCAGTAATAGTTAGCCCTTGAATTTTCTGCAGCTAAGGAGAATTTAACACTGATTGATGGCAGATCACTTAGCTGGTTGGCAGACTTTCCAATTTACGGTGGGGAAATTGCTCTTTTCTTTTTGTTCATTCCGTCTGCTGCTTGTGCTGAGCAGTAAGACGTATGTGTCAGACTGCATGGGAGAAGCAGCAACGGATTGGCAATACGGCCTGTGTTGTTTACCATTATGATTTTATCAGTTTCCCACACTGTACAGGGAATGTCAAATATCTTCAATGACATTCTTCCATTATTATAGGCAGCTTATTTATGTGTCTGTTGTACTCCAGTTCCCTAAATGCACTGCATAGCCTACCATCTCTTGCATGATAAACTGGCCCTGAGCCAGGAAGAAAGAGAAGTTTGTGTTTTGCTCAGAAGTCCCAGTTATTTTGCTTATGGGCTACAGACCAACTCTACTATTAATTTTACCTTTTCCCCCTCCACACGTGCTGAGGAAACAGCTCTCCATCATGTTGTGTAAGATATGTTAGTTAGAAAACATATTGGCTGCAAGTAATGCAAAATTCAGCTTAGTGTAGCTTAAATAAATGGTGGATTGTTTTACCCACAAAACAAGAAAGCTGAAAGTATATGGTATTTGTCACTGGTTCAGCTGTTCACAGGTGTGTTTAAGCCTACTGGTTTTACTTGTTTTTGCATGCCTCTATGTTTAGAACATTAACCTTTTCTTCATGCTTAGAATGACCACTGCAACCTCAGGCATTAGGCTAGAAAGGAAGAGAAACGATGAAAAGACAAAGGTGTTTTCCTCACAAAGTTTTGTCAGTATACAGTTGACCATTGAACAACACAAGTTTGAACTGTGTGGGTCCACTTATATGTAAATTTTCTCCTGCCTTTGCCACCCTGGAGACAGCAAGACCAACCCCTCCTCTTCCTGCTCTCCTCAGCCTACTCAAAGTGAAGGCCATGAGGATGAAGACCTTTGTGAGGATCCATTTCCACTTAATGGATAGTAAATATATTTCTCTTCCTTATGATTTTCTTAATAACATTTTCTTTTCTCTAGCTTACTTTATTATAAGAAATCAGTATATAATACATATAACCTACAAAATATGTGTTAATAGACTGTTTATGTTATAGGTAAGGCTTCCGGTCAACAGTAGGCTATTAGTAGTTAAGTTTTCGGGAGTCAAAATTTATATGTAAATTTTCAGATGCATGAGGGTCAGTGCCAACTCCTATATTGTTCAAGTGCCAATTGTATTCGGGAGGGGACTGGAAAACCCTTTCAAGAAGACTTCCTTAAATGCCTGATTAGCCAGGAATGTAATACATTGCCATTCTTAGACCAATCACTGTCCAAGAAAAATGAGGTTGCCATGCTATCTGTTTTCTTAGGAAATCAACAGGCTCTTCTGTAGTCATTTTGTCTGTACACTGAGGTCTTCCAAATCCATGTTTCCAGAAATAACTCTCCTTCTCAATTCCTGCCTTAATTTGATCTAGTCTATTAAGCATCCCAAATTTAACATGCTGTAAAACTAAGTTTTTCCTTTTTCTCTCTGTAAACCCACTTACCACACAGGTTAATATATGGAAATACATGGAGATTTCAACTTTGTCACAAAATGTAAAAATCTAGAGTGTTAATAACAGCAATTAAAATCGAATCAAAGAAAAGTAGTTCATCACGGCACACCCGTGCATATCTGGCCTGGACCTTTGCCTTATATTTTTGGACTATTCCTTAAACATCCTTTATGTTTTAGTTCAAACAAACTTTTTCCTGTTGTTAATGTAGAACAAATAATGGTAATATACTAATAAAAATACATAGCATAGATATCACTTACTAAATATATTCAAGATTACAGACACTGTGTTAAACCCTTTTCATATGTTATATCATTTTATCCTCCCAACAATAATATGAGGTGTGTTTTAGAATCCTCAATTTCCAGATAAGGAAACTAAGGCATAGAGTTAGTAAGTCACTTGCAGCATAGACAGTCTATCTGAAAAACCCATTTCTTAACTACCCTGCACCAGCCTCTCCTTCCCAGGACTAAGTTATTCAAAAGCGTGGCTATCACCGAGTTGCTTTCAGAACTCATGGAGGTAGGGCGGGTAATGGACGCACAGGGATCCAGCACTAAACCTAGGCTTTTTCACCCTCTTAGTGTCCTTCACCAGCAAAGCTAACCCTTAGGTTCAGTAACTTTGCTTTTGTCCTCTGTGCATTTTCAGGGCATGGAAGCATTTACTGCAAAGAGGAGATTCAGGAGCATTTCCACAAAACCCACAGCTCAAGCTCTATAAAGGATGTCCCTCTGTAGCACAAGTCAATGTCCCTATGGTAAAATTATAATTTTTAATATTTCTATAATTGGATCCTGGGAAATTCTTCTCCACCTCCTGCCCTTTCAAACCAACCTTCATGCGTTTCTGGGGTCCTACTGGAAGCTCCAAAAAGAGCTTTGATCACATTAGCTTCAAAGGATGCACAAAGTCATTGGTGAGATTCCTCTCTAGTAAGAACTCCAAACTGACCCGATAGCCTAGCCACTGCCATGCTGTTTGCTCCACCAACTACTTTCAAATGACTGAGGCCTCTGGTTGAGCGAGACAATCACCATTCTTACTGATTTTTAAATACAAGCAGAATTTGAAAATTGTGTGAATAGGATCCAAGTAACTGCCCTTTTCTCTAGACCTCATCAATGGAGGCCTCTTTAAGTTGACTTAGCATTGTATTCAAAAGGCCTGTAAAATGTGACATTTATTAAAAAGTTATTCATTTAACAAATATTTAATGAGTACTAGGTGAATATCTGCACTCATCTTAGCACCAGGGATAAACCAGTGGATTAAACAGACAAAAGCCAGTGTCCTCATGAATCATATGTTCTTCATCCAACTTAATGGTCTTCTTGAAATAACCGCTTCATAATGAACAGATTAAATGCTACCTTTTCTGTAAAATTTTCTTATAACTTTACCTGTCTCACTCAAAACACTTCATTTAATGGTAGGATGGAATCAACTCATACCAGCTCTTGAGAGAGCCAATTTAAAAATTTTCAGGAACTTTGCAAGCCAATTGTTAAACGTGGCCATTATTTAAAAAATAATTACGTAAGTGTACAATTAAATGATACTAAAAACCAAAGTAATACATGGTAAAAATCATTGCTTCCTAATTATTTTACTACATTTTACTATAATCTATGTTCTGAGTTTTACTTATGCATGTCGTATGAGGATGATGGAAATACTACATAATGTCATGTTGCTGCCTCCCTACTCCATGTTCAGTGATACCATATTGAAATGAGACATGGTGGGAGATTTACACAATGAAAACCAGCAAACACTGTAAATCATGGCCTTTTGGTTTTCTGGAGAGCCAGTTGTTACACATTTACTGGCACACCACTGGTCCCATCCTACTGTGACCCTTTTCTTTTATTAACTTTACAGCATTTATTTTTGGTATGACATATTCATTAATTCTTTCTGCGAACATTTGCTCAGCATGTATTGAATGAACGTTAGGCACTGAATAAGAAGCTGAGGATTCAGAAATGAGGACAATATTGTCTTTGACCTCAAGTCATTTGAATCTAAAGTGAGTCAGACAAATGCACAGTTATGCTATAGGGTAATGGACATTATTATACAATAGTAGTGAGTACTAGATAAGAGGAGCTATGACAATGGAAGCAATTAATATTGCATAAGTCAGAATGCTTGGGACTTGAAGGAGGAGCAGGTGTTTGCCAGGCAGAAGAGGCAAGAAGGACATTCCAAATAGAGGAAATTGTTTACAAAAGATCTGAGTCTTTCAACAGCTGAGTGAGTCTGCACAGTCTAGTCGCTTGGCTTGGCTGAAGACATTGTCTGGGGAATGGTGGTGGACAAGGTAGAAAAGTTACTCGAGCATCGTATCACAAAAGACTAGGTTTTCATCATCTTTGTATCCTAAGAGCTGGCACAATGTTTGAAGCATAGTTACATAATAAAAACTTGATGAATAAGTACTAAGAAATTTGAAGTTGCTTTAGGGTCCCTCAATTCCCCCCATTTTTTTTCTGTGTCCTGACCAAAAGCCACGGGATGCCTCAGCTTTCTGTGACTCAGCCAGCTACATGTTTTTCCCAGCAGGTTTGAACCCAAACCGGGGCCTGGAACATTCCCAGGCACTGACAAAGGTATCTATATTGTTGCCCAAAACCTTGAAAGAAACTCGCCCCTACCCTGAGCCAAATTCCTTAAACCTTCATAAATAAAAACTCCATACCCTGACTGCCTTGCTGCAGACTCACCCAGGCAGAACACCCACTCTGGCATGCTGTTCTCAGTGAGGATACACTGCAGCACTCTGCAAGATCCTCTAATAAATGCTTTGGACTGTCACCCTGGTGTTTAAGTGCCTCTGTCTTCGGAATCTCAACCAGTCCTATCTTCGGATGGTTTGGGGCACTCCCTTGTGGGAAATCCCCCTGTCACCACTTCAGGAAAATTGCCTTTCCTGGCAAGGGGGAGCTACTAACCACTGTGCCTGGTATTTTAAGTATTTGTCACATGTAGCTATTATATTTCTACAAGTGTTGATATGTTCCTTGATGGTAGAACTCATGTTTTAAAATTTTTGTTGAACACAGTATCTTAAGCCTATCTGATATGCAGAGAATTTTAACTTTCATTCAACCTTGCTTCTTAGGACAGTATTTTTAAACAATACTTCAACAAAGGCAGACAATTCAAAGGAAGGCCCTCCTATGAGACAGTAGACAAGGAAGTAAGAAAGCCTTTTTGAGAATGTTTTACAGATTTTTCTGGCCTGTTCAGTAAATGATTCATCATGTTTCCATTAACAGGACTGCATGGGAAGAGTGACCTCAGTAATGTATTTCTGATCTATATGAGGATTTTTGAGAAGCTTGGCTATAACCTTCCATTTGGAGGAAGGGAGCAAAAAAAGCCCTCTGAAAGAGGGGGCCTCAATCAGCATAGAATTCATTAAAGCAGAAATGTGCTAGGTCCTCTTTATGGGCCTGCAGGACTGCTGGGCCTAAGACTTAACAGAATGTATTAACATATCTGAAGAAAGCATATGGAAGCTCCCAAGCAGTTTGGTCAGCAATGGGAGCTCTGGAAAAGGAGAGTGAGTAGAGAAGCTAGTTAGTATTGTTTAATACCACCTGGTTAAGTTCCAGCAAGGGTAGAGGGAGAATTAACTCTTGTTCGGCAAACATTTGCAATGGTCAGGGATGCCTAAATTGGAATTGTCAAGGATACCCACATTGTATAACTCGATGTATACAAGTTTTCCAAAGAGAAGCTCTTTTTGATCAGAGTCATGTTCACAATGCATCCTTCTGATTTTCATGTGTCTCATCACATAGTCTATCCTCCAACAAGGAAACATTCAACTCAATCAGAATTTAATTAAGCTCAGACTAAATGTCAGGCACTTTTTAGGAAGAAATTGTGCTGCTCTCTGTTTAAGAACATTCTACTGCAATGAATGATTAAATTTCTCATTGTGCATGAATAAATTGTCCTTCTGATTTTATTCATTGATCATGAGTTGGATGACTTTGAACTGCCACCCCACCTCCCACCAACACGCACAAATGCATAGAACTGTTTTCTTTGAGTTGACAAAAGCACTGCTGAACCTGAAAGATCAGAGTGGCCCCTGCGCTGTGGTAATGAATGCAATCCCAGGGAATGCTCTGGAAGGCTGCCAGCTGGCCTTTCCTGGTGACCTTCCTCTGCATCAAAGAGCACCTTTCCAGGAAAAGTTCTTGCATTTTCATGAATTAGAGATTGGATAAAACAGGGTAGTAAATTAAATGGAAAATTTGTTGAGTTCAAGACAGTTCCTGGCAGTTTCAAAATAAATCTATAATGTCTGGTATTTTATTTTGATTCTTCTTTATTATTTGCTTACTTTTTCTTCAAAGTAGGTTCTGGGGGAAAAAAAAACAATAAATGAGCACTACAGTAATATTCCATATTATTATTCATCTCTGAAGCTACTTCTTAGAATGTTTTTTTCCCCAATATTCACCTCATTGACTCTCTCACACTATTTTTATTTCTGTTCAATTGTTCTTCTTCTCAGAGAAGCCAAACTTCTCTATCTAACATGGCACTTTCCATTAATCTTTATCTCTGGGCTCTGCTTTCTTTTCTTCATAATACTTACACAATATAATGCCAGATATTGACAGTTATTTGTATTCTGCTTCTTCTCTCGGAAAGTAAATTCTCTGATGACAGGGTCTTTGTCTATTTCCTTTTCTGTCTCCAACCCCACTGCATGCAGCGTGCAGTCATTGTTTAGAACTGCAGTTCAAGTATCCCTATCTGTAATGCTTGGGGCCAGAAATGTTTTGGACTCTAGACTTTTTTTGATTTTTTTCATATTTTGGATATTTGCATATAATGAAATATCTTGGGGATGGAACCCAAGTCTAACCATGGGATTCATTTATGTCTCAAATACACCTTATACACATAGCCTGAAGGTGATTTTATATAATATTTTAAATAATTTTGTGCACAAAACAAGTTTGTGTATATTTAACCACTAGAAGGCAAAGATGTCACTATCTCAGCTGCCCCTGTGGACAATCTGTGGTTGTTTGGCATGGCCATCATATTGTGTGCTGAAAAGATATATTGCAATTGAAGAGGGCTGGGAGGTCCTTTTTTCCTTTGGGGACACCGAATAAACTGCGTGTTGTGCACCTGCATTTTGACTGCAATCTGTCACAGAAGATCAGGTGTAGAATTTTCCACTTGTGGTGCCACGTCAGCTCTCAAAAAGTTTTGGATTTTGTAGCATTTGAGATTTCAGATTTTCGGATTAGGGATGCTCAACCTATACTTATTTTGTTTATTAAAGTCTATTTAGATTTACATTATGCAAAACAAGTTTCCAACTTACCTATTTTTATAAAAGTTTCCATCCAAAGTAAGACAAGGAAATTGTATTTTTCTTCCTCAGAAAGGCACTATAGTACAATGATAAAAAGAACTGGAAAGCAGGTTATCTGAGTTCATTTTGACTCCATATTTCTGTATTAAGTCTTATACAATATTATACAAAATATTATATAGCATTCCGTGTAAGTCTGGGTGTACCATTTTCCCCCACTGGAATTCCCAGTTTTCTCATCCGTGAAAGGGAATATTTTTTCTTCATATTTCCCAGGTTCATTGTGAAAATCAAATGAGATGGCATACGTAAAACACTAAGAATTTTAAAGTACGATGTTATTGGGATGTTAATATTCTTTTTCTTAAACTAAGCTGGACTGAACACTTTCTCTTGACAACTAAGAAGACACGCAAAGAGAAATACATATACATATATATTTTTTTTCTTATGTCAATCATATCTCAATCTTAGGCTTCCAAAGTTATTCAGCAGGCAGGCTTTCCTGTTGTTGTTTTATTGCTTGTATGTGCCTACTCTCTCTACCCAAACTTGGGAAATACATATGAAGTCATGACAAATACATAACGTTAGCTGATAATAAGTTTTAAGTACATTTCCCTTATGTGAAATAGCATCCTTACCTCCTTAAGTGGAGAATTATTTCCCAGCCTCAGAGATTTCCAGCCAGGTGTTTATTATGGCTCCGCATGAGTTCCGAACCCTGTAACAAGAAATGCAAATTGAAGTATTTATGTCATTGGTTTGTGGGGCAGCCCACAGAGAAATAAAAATGTGTTTGTAAACTCTGAACATAGGTGGGCATTTCTGAAAGCCTCCAGAGCTGACAGAATGATTTCCAACTAAGAGTGTCGTATTGTTTATTACAACTTTGAGTGGCAGCCTAATATATTAAATCAGTTCAGAAGATTGTAAAATGCATTAGCATTAGCAATTTAATACCTTCAACAAATTTAACTGTCACTCAGGGGCATATCTGCCCTTGTTGTAAAAAAAAAAAAAATAGCCAAAAATGAAACTCCTTTCCTGATGGACAATAATGTTCAAGAAGACAAAAGCTTTTTCATGTACCTAGTCACATACAGGAAGAGTAGACTGCATTTAGCAAAATTAAGTGGCACAAAATTAATATAGGCATTTGGCTATGGCTGGACAACTTGAAGCCTTAAAAAAACATTTGACAAAATGATGAACTGGTCACCGCCTACCACTCAGGAAATCTTGTTCACAAAAATGCATGGGAGATATCTCTCCAGTAGAAAATGGTCCTCCTGTGTCCACAGCTTCCGGTCAATATCATACTTCTTCCATTAATAGGGACATTTACGAAGTATTATTAATAGCATGATAAAGGTTACTGCTCTGAGGTTAATTGAAAACAGCAGAACATAAAGCTTCATATAAAATACAATAATAACAGTAATATTAGTAAATTATTATCAAAAGCCTATAAAGGAGGAATCACCATTATTGAGCCTTATTTGCCAGATGTTGAAATAAGCACTTTATTTATTCCATACTATTTCATTGAAGCCTTTCAAATAAGTTTGTGAGGTAGTTATTTTTAGGTGGGGAAACTGAGGCCCAGAGAGTGAAAGTAATTTGCTTAAGAGCTTCCAGCTCCTAAATGACACAGCCAGGCTTTGCTATGAAGCCTATTAATTCTGTTAATTATGAACAATCTGCTAAGTTTCTTGGGATTACTACTTATATATGCCATGAGTCTTACATGCATTAGGAACATTAATCTTTACAATCATGGTACAGTCAAGAAATATTTTCCTCATTGTACAGATGAGATACCTATGACTTAATGAAAATAAGTAATAAGCGAAATTCTCACAAAGCTACAATACTTCCTAATCATATCATTATTTCTCAGTAATAATACTAGCAAAAGAAAAAATGTTAACAGTGAATATCATTTGGAGAGGAGATTAAGTTTATTTATTTATTGTAGCATTTGAAATATTTAAATGGGGAATGTATGTGTGAGTAGGTAGAAAGATCTATAGATCTATAGATAGATAGATAGGTAGATAGATAAATATTATCTGCTCAGAAACTCATCCATCATATACATAGGCAGAATGATCTGATTATTGAATAGCTGAGTGATGAGTAGGAAAATCCAACTCCTGCCTCTTCATGCCCACCTCCTAACAACTGGAATGTTTTGTTTTATTTTGTGCTCCTTCTCCCCTGACCCATCTCCTGGATCCTGTGGAACTTAATGATGCATTCTTACTTCCCAGTGATTTCCAAGTGCATGGAAGTTCCAATATCTCATGTACCAGAATTAGATCTACATTGAGTCTCATTATTTTAAATTGGAAAATGCCACCCTGATTTCTATTCAAATCCAGTTGAGTCATTTGTTTCTTACTAATATACAATTTATTTTATAAAGTTAATATCAATAGAACAGTATAAAATTGAAATAGTAATACCTAACTCTTTCATGTTAGCACACGCAAATTTCTAAGCCCTGTTTCATGCAGGTAATAGGCAATCAATAAATTGTAGTTTCTTTTATTTACTTGATTCCTAAATGTTTCTACTCAACAAAATCCTGGAAACCTTGTAAGGATTTATTCTTCCCTGTAAAAAGGTAGACAAAAACCCAAGCCTGCCTTTGATTTTACTTTCAAAATATGTAAAATTTATAATGAAGAATTTTGAATTCATACAAAAGTAGAGAAGAGACCCTAATAAACCTGATGTAGCCCATACCCATCTTGTTTCATATATGCCTTATCTACTCCAGTATCCCCCACCCCTGTTTATTTTGAAGCCAATCATTTCTTGTAAATATTTCAGTATGTGTTTCTAAAAGGTAAGACTCAAAATATAATTGTAATAACAGCATCACACTTCAAAAATAAGATTAATTCCTTAATATAATCAGTATCCAATCAAAGCTTGCATTTCCTGATGTTTAAAGATGTGTTTGTTTGAATCATTATCTAATAAGATCGATATATTGTAATTATTTGACGTCACTTTTGCCTTTCATTCTCTTTTAGTTTATAGGCCTCTCTTGATCTGTTGTCATTCTTGCAAACTTTTCTTACAGAAATTGTGTTGCTAGTTCTATAGATTTTTCCACAATCCATTCACTTAATGCTTATATTCCTACAGCATTATTTAATGATTCTCTATCACTTATATTATCCCCAATCTCATTAAATTACTAATATTCAACTGGCTTTCATACACAAATGTCAATTTTATGTGGTTCAACCTAGTATTTCCTGAAAATTGGTAGGTAGATCTAGACTAAATCTAACTTGACTTTGATAACTTGCCTGCTTTAAAATATGACAAGATATTCCAGGCTCATCTTTTATATTTTCTGATCCAGGTTGGTAATCGGTATTTTTTTTAAATTCTGATTTGTTTTGGTAGGAAATGGTAGCTAGAGATCACAGTCTAGATACCATAAGTGCTTATTGATATTTTAGTTTGGTCCTTCTTTCTAGGACTTTTCAGTGCACAACGATAGTGTAATTTCGTAATATTAAGGTAAAATAAATAATAAGTTAACATCGAAACTTCCAAATTAAATTCAGGCTTTTGCTTAATCTCATTCATCTTATATCATACTGCTGTTTAATCATAGTGAAAATTCCAATTAACAACCAAGTTATTCATTTTCTTTATGCCATTTCATGTATAACAACACCAACACTAGCACTGAAAATATGATTTACTCAAAAGAGTCTGTTCGGTTCTCTTATTTATTTACTTGAAGTCCTTTATGTCCTGAACAGTATATCCTAACAGGAGTGGGTAAAAATTAGCATTTTATAGTTATTTGGAACAGCTCCTCACTATGTGGTTGTGCTAACAACTGAATGCATAAGAAGATCATTATTTCATGCCACTTTTAATTCTTAGGAGTTGCTTTTTGATGTTTGGAAAATAGTTATGTAAAATATATATACAAATCCAAATTCAAATCTACTAAACAAGACACATACATAAATATTTGGTTTCTATCCCTTTTATTTTACAGTTTATTCTTCCATTGCTTTTTCCTGAGATAAAAGATAATACATGTGTGAATGTGGGGACATACTAAACATACTCCTTGCATCTTAATATTTTTCACTTAACGATGTACCTAAAGAATACTCCATTGTTTAGAGTAATTTTCCTCATTTTTTTGTAGGTGCATAGTATAATACATGCCAGTCTCCCACTTATTTACATGCTGCCTAATAGTCTTGTTTATATGTCTTTTTAATATGTTCCCACTATATCTTTAGTATAGATTCCTAGAAGTGTAACTGTTTCTTCAAATAGTAAATGAATATGTAATATTTTCTAGATATTGCCAAATTTCCTTCCCTAAGAGTTTCAGCATTTTGCATTCCCATCAGCAATGCATGAGAAGTCTGTTTCCCCTCAGCTTTGCCAAAAAGTATGTTGTCAAGCATCTGGAAATTTGCCGATTGGATAGGTTAGAATAGCTATCTTAGCAAAGTGTTAACTAGCATTTCTCTTTCTATGAGTAAAGTTGAACACCTTTTCAAATGGTTGAGAGGCATTTGAGCTTCTTTTCATTTGAACTGTCCAGTTTTTCTACAGCACTGTTGGCATTTTTCTACTCTATTCTTAAAGTACTCTATAAAGATACAGAGGATATCTATAAAGGGTTGGGATATCAACCCTTTGTGATACATGGCAAACAATTTTTCCCTCCTTTTAATTTATTTTTCTACTTTGCTTGTCGCATTACATTTTAATTAATTAAATGTATCAGTCTCTCATTTTCTTAAAAAATGATTTCTTTTATTGGCTCTAATGAAAATTAGTTTCCTAGTCTCTTGGGACTTCTTTTAAAGATTGGCTTCCACTCCTTCCAACAAAATATTATGAACAAGGATTCGGGTTGCTCTGTGTTCATATTCAATGACAGTAAGCCGAGATTTATGGAATGTTTTCCACTTGATTTACTTTGTGTTTCCACAGACTTAATTTTTTTAACAAAGTTTATGAGTTCTTCTCTGGCTTTCCAATTATACATACAAAGTGATAAGATTGGCATCTGACAACTTAAGGGTTTGGTATTCATTATTTAGTCTTCCCGAAGAATGAGCTATTTCTTTGCAGCTGTAAGCAATAAATTCACCATTAAAAAAAAAAGAAAGGTATGCTATCACATAGAGGATGACTATATGTGAGGCTCATGTTGCTGCACAGTGCTAACAGAGAGCTGTGCATGTCACCTATGGGAAGAAAATAGTCCTGAGACTTCCAACTAATCCTGAGCAAAAAATTATCCTCCATATTTTCTATTCCCTTGGCTGGGCTTATTTTTCTCATTAATTATCCTTATAATGTCATATTCTCATGGCACCAAGTTTCGTATTTTGTTTTTCCTTTGCAAAAAATTATTTTTGTACTTGAAATTAAGTGTGGACACTATGGAGGTACAATTAATTTTTCATACTTATGGCAGAATATATATCCTTTTAGTTTGAGAATAAAAATATTAAAAAGACTTCATGAATTATCTACAAACACAACCCTTATACACATTTAAACAACATAAATTTCTCTGCCCCATCTCTACCATCATCTTATCAAAAGAACTTGGAGTCTAGTTTGAGAGACAGACAAATATTAATAACATATCATTGATTCAGACATACGTTTTAAGACATCTAAATAGTGAAACCCAATGAGATGTTCACTTTCTTAAAATTTCAAAGTTTAGAAATCAGACAATTTTTGATTTTGCAGTTGAGGCAAGTACAGCTACCACAAACAGATGTGAAAAAACTGGTTTTGGTTTTTAACCTGATAATAATGCTAGAATTTATGAAGGTAATTTACAGCTTTCGTGAAAGTGCTTTACGTATTTGACTATATGTTCCTGGACTGAGGCTGATATACCATTGAAGCAGTTTTTTCACACGGCCCAAAACATTCTCAGGTAAAAGTCTTATTTCACATTCATGATTTTAATGAGCAAGTATGTTTTTAGGCTGCTTAGTAGGGTGATTATGGCTTAAAGTTAAAGAAACACCAACAGGGATATCAAACATACTGGTTAGGAATTGATTTGTTCTGAACCTGGTGATTTATTTATTTGATCTGTGGCAAACCAGGTTGTGGTAAGTTTCTTTTTCTTTTATTCTTTTCTCTAGTCCCTCTAATTAAGTAAGAGTTGTTTTTAGTGGTTAACTAGAGTTTTTGTGTTTATGCCTTTTAGGCTTAACTCTTTAAAAGGGTAATGTTATGGTTTTCTGTTTCTGTTGCATTTCTCTTTGATTTATTTTTTGTTGTGTCATCTTCAATTTATTTATTTATTTTTTTGAGACAGAGTCTGGCTCTGTTGCCCTGGCTAGAGTGAGTGCCGTGGTGTTAGCCTAGCTCACAGCAACCTCAAACTCCTGGGCTCAAGCGATCCTCCTGCCTCAGCCTCCCGAGTAGCTGGGACTACAGGCATGCGCCACCATGCCCGGCTAATTTTTTCTTATATATATTTTTAGTTGTCCGGATAATTTCTTTCTATTTTTTTTTTTTTAGTAGAGACGTCTCGAACTCCTGACCTTGAGCGATCCACCCGCCTCGGCCTCCCAGAGTGCTAGGATTATAGGCGTGAGCCACCGCGCCCGGCCCAATCATCTTCAATTTAAACAGAATAATATGCTTTCATAGGGCTATCAGTTTTCATAATATTTAGTAATGTAGGTATAGATCATTGTAATTTGTGAAAGTGGAACGTAATAATTCATTGTATCATTATTACTATGGAAGTATTTGGTAAATACCTATAATGTTGTTATAGGAATAACCACATATAGTGATCACTTATAGTCTTAACACTGTGCTAGATATTTTTCTTATCATATTTAATTTTTACAGCAACTCTATGAATTTGTCCAATTTTCATATGCATAAACTAGTCTCATGAATTAACAAGTTTATGTTTGTACTAAATAGACAAGTTAGAAATTGACTATATGAATATTTAGATTCAAAGTCTATAACTTAACTAACAAATCACATTACCTTATTTTGAATCAGTTAGTCCATTTCCCCATCACATTTAAAATGAAATGTTTGTTTAAATTTTAATGAATTTGTGAAAATATTCTGTTGTAAATTATCACCACATGTCAAAGTCAGCCAAAAAGTCTATCCATTGATAACTACTATGGTTCTGACCAGAATAAATAAAGGCCTATAGACTGAAGAATATATTTTATTAGAATAAACTTCATTAAAAATAATTTTCAAGAAGTAGAAAGATGAGGATGGGTTCATTTGTGAATTTCAAGGAAATAGACTCCAAATCTCAAAAAATCTCACTATAAAATTATAATTTTTTCTGTGATGAAAACTTTTGCCAGGATTTGTATTTAATTCAGTATTTCAACATCAGGTTATGTGGTAATCAAAATTTTGCATGAAATTATGCAAATATTGCTAGTATAATAGTGAAAAATTTTGGAGAAGTAACATGTCTTACTTTGTTCATTATTCTATCTTCAGTGTTTTGCACAATGGCTGACTTGTTATAAGAGCTCAGTTGACCCCTGAGTAAGTAATTGATTTATTATCAATAATTAATTATTAATCATCATTCTCAACTCTGTTCCAGAAGCTATCTGACTTCTGATCATTTTTATCTAGTCTTTTGTTATTCATGCCATGCTCATTCCTTGGGCTATGTTAATATTCTTATTAGATTTCCTCCACTCCGATTTTTCAGAATTTCCCAGAACAGACCTTTCACTTAATCCTTTGGGGTTTTCTAGTTCTAGACTCTAAATGACCATTTCTACCCCTGAAAATCCCACCCTAATGTTAGTGCCCTGACCAGAAGCCCTGTATGGTTCATCCCTACAACATGTAAGAGAACATCACAAAAATCTTGAAAACTAGGAAGAACTATATAAGAAATGTCTATCCACAAACCAGAAAATCCACTGCTGGTCTTGGTTGTTTCACGTGTGTATTTTCCTTAACTCATGGAGGCCTTATCTAGTAGAAGTAAATGACACTATTTAACTTATAGTGAAATGTATTGATTTTCTCTGCTTCCTTGAAGGTGACCTCCAGGCAATTGTAGACTCTAAATTATAGCAAGGCCAACAGATATTATAGATTTAACTCAGCAGTTTGAAATCTATCAGCCAGTTAATTCCCACATCCCGTTATAGTCCATTAAATAGTCTATTTTTAATTGAATTTATAATATTTATTTTCTCATTCTCACCTATTTGTATATGCTACATTTCTTTAGTAATTTCTCTAGAGATTCATGCTTGTATTAATTTTTTCTTTAGTACATTTATCCTTTAGTACATTTAGTACATTTATCCATTATCTTTAGTACATTTGTCCTTTTTTCAAGTGTTTTTGGAACCTGATTGAGATTGGTTTTTTAAAATTTGGAATAAACTTTTTTGAGAAAAGGGAAAAGACTTCACAACTTTAAGTGAGGTGAACAAACCAAGGTGCTTCCTTGTTCAGTACAGGAGATGGATACATCCTTGCCACAGAGGAGAAAGCTTGTATAAACAAAATATCTGATCCTAAGATTCAACTCACTTAAATGAAATGTGGGGATTTACTTGTTTTTGCTGTTAAAATTATCAGAATAAAATGACTATTCAGACTGTTGAACACATACAAAAAATAAGAGTGATAACTGAGTATTTGTAAAATAGAATATACTCTATACACTTGTCCTCAATTATAGATTTAGTAATTAATTTCTACCTTCATTAGTAACTAAATTAAGAAATTTTGTTTCAAAAAATTTTGTGACTGTATTTTCAGCTTTGAGTGTGATTTGTGGCTACAAAGAAGAAATTACTTTTAGATTGATTTTTATTATAATACATTGAGTATACCTTATCTGAAATGCTTGGGACCAGAAGTGTTTTCGATTTCAGAATTTGAAATATTTGCATATATATAGCAAGGTATCTTAAAGATGGGACCCAAGTCTAAACTCAAAATCCATTTATGTTTTATATATGCTTTATACACATAGTATGAAGGTAATTTTATACAATATTTTAAATAAATTTGTGCATAAAACAAAGTTTGTGTACCTTGAACCATAAGAAAGCAAAAGTGTTACTATCTCAGCCACCTGTGTGGACAATCTGTAGTTGTTTGGCATCAGTATCTTTCCTGACTCTGAATTTATATGCTACTGATAAGCAATCACTTGCTTACACTATTCACACTTAAGTACTTAACATAAAAAATACGACATACCATTAACACAGTGAAAAAATAATGTGTTCAGGGTAACTAAGCAGCACAGTAGCATCACTAGAATACCTGTATCAGCTGTTGAACAGCAGCAACAACAAACAATGCCAGGCTTTCAGTCTCTACCTACAATGCTGTGTTTTGATTTAAAGGTTACTGTATACTCTATTTTATTTTGTTAGGTGAAAAAAAATATCAGAAGCTGTTGAGAGACTAGGAAGTGGGTCCTCTAAGTATGAGGATGCATTCTGCTGGATGGCTTTTTAAAATGTTTCCTACAGAGTCATCTGCCTCATTAATGATGGTTTTTGTCGTAGAAGTCTCTTTTGGATTTTATAAACTGACATTATATCTTGTTCTGTTAAGAATGCATGCTGCTCTAATCTTTCAACAAGCCCATCACACATTTTCACCATGTCTTCCATGGGCACTTTTTCTGCAGTGTTAACAACATCACATGAGGCCAGGACTGGAATTTTCCACCTGTGGTTTCATGTCAGTTCTCAAAAATTTTCAGACTTTGGAGCATTTCAGATTTGGGGTTTTCAGATTAAAGATGTTCAACTTGTAATATAATAATTTTTAGTTCATTGATTTAATCTAGTTTCTAAAGTGAGAGTCATGTGATATGTTGCCATCCTGAATGATACTAACTTAGTGTCAGGAGTATCACTCATTTATTTGATAAGCCTTACTTCAGTTTCTCCTGTGAGTCAAGACCTATCTCTTGTTCTTCAGTACTGAGGTTCGATGTGCAAGAAGAAAGACATGGCTCCTACCCTCAAAGTTCTGAGCCTCGACAACCTCATCATCAGTAAAATAGCTGTATAATCATCATCCTTTATACTTAATAATTATATACTGTGTTTTAGTCTTTAATGTGAATTTCCATCTGTTTTCTCATTTATTGATAATACTTTACATTCAGATGCCTTGTATGTAGGCTGTTACTGAATAAAATGCTAGGTGGTTGGCCTGGGATAGGATAAATGGAAATATATGAACAATGAAAAAAAGAATAAATAAATAATTGTACAAAATAGTCTCTCCTCATAACTCAGAAGCAGTGGGAAGATCACTTGGAGTTTTCCTACTTTCAAATTTCCAGAAGTTACAAAAAGGAAAATTTAGCTGATATTGATCTAGCGCTATCCATTTTTTCATCTTTGCAATTACACTTACTGATATAATTCTTTCTTATATTAAGTACATCATTTGAAATACTGTACTCTTTGGAGAATTATCCATGCAATCATGTCAATTTGCTTAGACACTTTTTGGTTTTGTTCTTTTTATTGGCATCATTATGACTTTCATTTTAGACAGAATTCATAGAAAAGAAATCATTGAAACATTCATTATATGATGAATAAGGGAAGCGATTAATATTTAGTCTTTTATATATAAAATTTGTAATTTTCGCATGCTGTCTTTTATTCTATAATATTTCGGTATATGACATGTTAAGTATTTTCTCAGTGTCTTAATTAGGGCCATTTAAATCAAATGGCACTGATGCATCTATGTTTAGTAGCTTGCATTTGAATGTTTGATACACTTAATTGAGAGGCTGGGTGTAGTGGTTTAAGCCTGTAATCCTAGCACTCTGGAAGGCTGAGGTTGGAGAATTGCTTCAGCTCAGGAGTTTGAGACCCACCTGAATAAGAGAGACACCCTGTCTCTACTAAAAATAGAAAAATTAGCCAGGTGTTGCAGTGTGTGCCTATAGTCCCAGCTACTTGGGAGGCTGAGGCAAGAGGATCACTTGAGCCCAGGAGTTTGAGGTTGAGCTATTATGATGCCACTGCATTCTACCCAGGGTGACAGAGCGAGACTCTGTCTAAAAAAAAAATACACATACTTGAAAAATGTGAATAAGGAAAATAGAAGCCTGGTTTCAAAGCAAATACTCAAAGTGAGGTTCCTTAGGAATTTTTTTTTTCAGGATATTATGGGTGTACAAACATTTTGATTACAGTTTGAGTCAAAGTTATATGTGTGTCCAGATAGTGTGCATTGTGCTTGTTGAGTGTGAATTTACCCATCCCCTCCTTCCCCCACAGCTTGATTTCTGTTGAATTTTACTACCATATGTGCACATGAATGTTGATCTGTAAGTTTCAATTTAGTAGTGAGTACATACAGTTTTTGTTCTTCCATTCTTGTAATGCTTCACTTAAAAGGATAGCCTCCAGTTCCATCCAGTTTGTTACGAAACCATGTTTTTTTATGGCTTAGTGGCACTCCATGATATACATATATCACATTTTATTGATCCACTCATGTATTGATGGGCGTGTGGGTTGTTTCCACATCTTTGCAATTGTGAATGGTGCTGCTATAAACATTTGAGTGCAAGTGTCTTTTTTTCGTTTGGGTAAAATCCCAGTAGTGGGATTGCTGGATCAAATGGTAGCTCTACTTTTAGTTCTTTGTGGTACCTCTATACTACTTTTCAAAGAGGTTGTACTAGTTTCCAGTCCCACTAACAGTGTATAAGTGTTCTTTTCTCTCCATATCTGCACCAGTGTCTACTGTTTGGGGACTTTTCAATAAAAACCATTCTCATAGGAGTTAGGTGATATCTCTCGCTGTGATTTTGATTTGCATTTCCCTGATGATTAGAGACATTGAGAATTTTTTCATATGCTTATTTGCCATTAGTCTATCTTCTTTTGAAAAACTTCTGTTCATGTCTTTTGCACATTGTTAATGGGGTTGTTTGATATTTTTTGCTGATTTGCTCAAGTTCTTTGTAGATTATGGTTATTAGCCCTTTATCAGATGTATAGTATGCACATATTTTCTCCTATTCTGTAGGTTGTCTATTTGCTCTATTGATTGTTTCCTTGGTTGTACAGAAGCTTTTTAATTTAATCAGGTCCCATTTATTTATTTTTGTTTTTGCTGTGATTGCTTTTGGGGTCTTCATAAATTATTTCCCTAGGCCAATGTCTATAAAAGTTTTTCTCAACCTCTTCTTCTAGAATTCTTATAGTTTCATGACTTAGGTTTAAGACTGTTATCCATCGTGAATTAATTTTTGTGAGTGTGAGAAGTGTGAATCCTGTTTCAGTTTTCTACATGTGACTATCCACTTTTCCCATTACCATATATTGAATAGGGATTCTTTTCTCCAGTGTATGTTTTTGTTTGCTTTGTCAAAGATCAGATGGCAATATGAGGATGGTTTTACATCCGGGTTCTCAGTCCTGTTCCATTGGTCTATGTCTCTGGTCCTGTGCCAGTACCATGCTGTTTTGGTTACTATCACCTTGTAGTATAGCTTGAAGTCTGGTAAAGTGATGCCTAGTGATTTGTTCTTTTTGTTTAAGGTTGCTCTGGCTATTTGGGGTCTTCTCTGGTCCCATACAAAGCATAGAATTATTTTTTCTGCATCTGCAAAAAATGGCATTGATATTTTAATGGGGATTGCATTGAATCTGTAAATCACTTTGGGTAGTATAGACATTTTAACAATGTTGATTCTGCCAATCCATGAGCATGGTATGTTTTCCCATTTGTTTATATCTTCTACCATTTCCTTACTCAGTGTTTTGTAGTCTCCCTGTAGAGATCTTTCCCCTCCTTGGTTAAATATATTCCTAGGTATTTTATTTTCTTTGTTGTTATTGTTAAAGATATTGAGTCTTTGATTTGATTCTCAGCTTGACCATTATTGGCATATAGGAATGCTACTGATTTGTGTACATTGATTTTGTAACCTGAGACTTTGTTGAATTTATTTATAAATTACAGGAGTCTCTTGGCAGAGTCTTTGGGGTTTTGTAGATATAAGATCATATCATCAGCAAAGAATAATAGTTTGACTTCTTCATTCCCCAATTGGATACCCTTGATTTCCTTCCCTTGCCTGATTGGTCTGGCTAGGACTTCCGGCACTATGTTGAGTAGAAGTGGTAAAAGTGGGCAACCTTGTTTAGTTCCAGTTCTAAGTGGGAATGCTTTCAACTTTTCCCCATTCAGTATGATGTTGGCTGTGACTATCAAATATGTGAGTTATAAATAAATTCTAGCTGTGGAGACAATGAGAAGTACAATTTTATTGTAATAAAAATATTTTAAAATATTCCTGACAAAATAAATATTAGAAATAAGTTCTTAGTATGACTGTAATGTGGATTGTTAAAAAATGAACTAGAATATCTTCCAGGAGGCCAGGTTTCTAGGGTTAAGTCAGCTATTAGTTGCAGGCAAGTCATGAGAGTTCTCCAGGCGTCAGTTTTTATCTGAAAATGAGCATTTAGTAAATACACTATAATTCCTAACCAGCTCTTGAGGTGCATTTTTTAACGATCTCCACATTTAATGTGAAGTAGCAGTTATAGTAGTATATATTCATTTTAAAAAACTGTCTATTCTGGGAAATATAATATGTGGAATAACAGACCATCAGTGCCATTTGGAAAATGCTAAAATTGCTATAGTAGATTGCACAAAGAACCATAAATTCTCCTCCTCCCTGTATTTAGTGCCTTTGCATTAATGTGAGTTTCCAGATCCTACTTCAAAAGGTTGAATCTCTTTTCCAATCTCTTGAATTTATGTTGGCAATGTGACTTGCTTTGACCAATAGAATGCCGCAGAAGTGGCATTGTACCAGTTGGAGATTTAGACCCCAAGAGGCCTTGCAATCTTACAGTCTCTCTATTGCAACTGTGAGAACAAGCATAGGCTGATGCACAGATGAATGATCATATAGATTATATAGTAATCATCCCAGCCATGTGAGCAAGTTCAGCCAAAATTGGCATAGCTACCCAAGCTACTGACTGCAGATGCCTGAGTGAGTCCAGCAGAGACCAGAAGAACCATCTTTCTTAAATGCCAATCCCAAAATATTGGGATAATTTTTTTTATAAACCACTATGTTTTGGATGTGTTTCTGTGCAGCAAAAGCTAACTGATGCAACTATAAAGTCCTAATTTCTCCATAAATGTGATTATAGAATAGATTCAAATATTAATTGGAAACAAATTCTGCCCTTGGGATTTTATAATCTGATCACTGTTATCAGAAATGAACGCAAGGAATCGCTCTATAAGAAAGGAGCAAGATAGCAGAAAAGTTAGAATTAGAGTGAGACTGCATTGTGACAAAAGGTAATAATTATGCATCATATATTTCAAAATTGCTAAAAGAGTAGATTTTAAATGTTCTCACCACAAAAATATCAGTAAGTAAGTGAGATGATGGATATATTAATTAGCTTGATTTAATCATTTCATAATATAT
>NW_012148308.1:1937174-1942861 GCF_000956105.1 Propithecus coquereli
TGTCTTTTTCTACTCATTAATATACATTATGATTGTCTGCATTATTTTTGTTTGGAAAGATATAGCCATTTCATATTGACTGTTATATAACAGTAAGATGAACATATGCATATCAAAGGAAACTATTTTTTAAAATGAAGGTGTTGTTAGACAGTAAAATATTCAAGTCCAAAGGTGAGAAATTAGGTTTGTGCCTATGATATAAATGATGCTTTATTAAACCATGGAATGGGGCTGAAGGTCACCTCCCAAGGAGTCAGTATGGAGGGAAGAGGAAAATAGAGGAGGATGGAGAAAGAGAGAGAAGATTCTGAGGTTAAAAAGATTAGAAGGAAAATGTAGAGAGGCTTCAGAAACAGTGACCAGTGAGACAGGTTCAGTGGTGTGAGTGGGTATGCAAATCTGAAAGGAGGAGAACAGAAAGGAACCAAAGACAAAAGTTGATATGTCAAAATTAAAGATGAAGAGTATAGGACATTCTTTACTAGGGCTTGGTAATAAAAGGGAATATAAAATGATTGGAAAGGCAAAGTAGAAAGTGTTCCCTAAGAAAGATTTCAGTGTCATTATTTTTAAAGGTGGAAATTGTCAGTGTCTTTATATGCTCATGGAATAATGCTGTAGAGAGAGAAAAGTAAATGATGCAAGAGAAAGAGGGAATAATTTGGCAACCAAGTCCTTGATTAGATGAGAACAGACAGGCTCTGAAATCACAAAGTTTGCCAGTGGTTCTGCCAACTCACTAAGCCATATGTGACATTGCATGGGATCTCTAAGGGTTCTAACTGTGACTCTCAACAGCTTATGTAGTGTTATGCTAAGGTACAATTAATAAAAATAATACCATCAGGAAGGGTGCACAGGCATTAGTCCTTTCTGCCTACATATTCAAAAAAACTTTTCTTTATAATTTATTTTTCATATTTTGCTTTTCTATAAAATTTTTAAACTTAGGTGACAAATGCATTTCTCAAATAGTCTTAATTTAATTTAAAGCATGTTTTGTGTGTTATTGAGTGCTTTCAGACTGTGCCTATAAAAAATCATTACCTGGAGGGGTTTTATCATCAAAAGTAGGATGAATCTATGGGGGAAAAAGATAGAATATAAAAATCAGGTGTCTTTTTTATATCAATGATCAAAGACTGTGTTTTGACACTTTTGAAAATATGAATTGTTATTACCCTCTCATAGTTGATATTTTTGCTCCACAAAATACCTGCTGTTTCTCAGCCGTAACAAGAACATTTTATTGAATATTCAAATGTTATTATTCATAATTCAAAATGACCCATTCAGCCTAAAAACATCTAATAGGGCTTTGAGTCCCCTCCTCCATTTTTGAAAAATCTGTAACTTTTGTTTTGGGTTTTAAATGATCTCATCTACATTTTCTGCTATTGTATTAACAGTGAATTACATTCTCAATTTGTTTGCTTTTTATATACCTCAGCATTGAAACCTACATTATAATCTAGGAAAAATGGTCATGATAACCAAATCTTAAAATTTTGATAAGAGAACATTCTCCATTATACAATTAATATCCCTGGTAGTCGGGGCATCCATTAGATGAGATCAGAGGAAGTGAGTGGATAACAAAGAGACTCTTCAACGGTAGTGGGTCTGAGAGTCAGAATGTGTTAATACAGAATTTTGTATTAAAAATGTTTTCATACACATTCCATGCATTGGATAGTATTTCCTAGAGTCATAGAATGTTAGAGCTAAAATAGATCTTAAAGATTACTTATCTCCTTTATCAGATGAGGAAACTGAGGTTTAAGGAGTTAAGCGACTTTTCCAAGATGATGTATTTGGCTTAGAATGACTCTCTAGAGAGTTTTATAAGAAGCAATTGTCCTAATGTCACGAAGTAGGGTGAAAATTACCCTCAAAAAGCCTTTAAATTACTCCTAAAGTATAACATAGAGAAAAAGCATCTCCAAGTGAGTCCAGAAGAGCATTTTTCTTTAGAGTGGAAACATATTGTTTTTTTCTTCCTTTCAATCCCAGTTGAAGCAGTTGGCAAGTTTTCAACGGGCCAAGATGGGGGGAAAAAAAGTGAAAGAAAAAATGATATGAAATATCTGGGAAGTAAGACCAACTGAGAAAATAGCCCTATTATGTTGTTTGGGTGAAGAGGTGTGTTGAAATAAATCCACTCATTTACAGTCAATTGATTTTTTATAAAGATGCCAAGAATATGCAATAGGAAAAGGTAGACTTCAATAAATAGAGTGGGGAAACTGGATATCCACATGCCAAAAAATGAATTAAACCCTTATCTGACACCTATTATAAATAATGTGAAATTATAAAATGACTAGAAGAAAACATAGAGAAAAAGATTCATGACATTGGTGTGGGCGATGATTTCTTGGATATGATCCCAAAAGCACAGCCAGCAATTGCAAAAATAGACATATGGGATTACATTAAACTAAAAAGCTTCTGTGCTTTCAGGCAGATGAAACAATTAACAGAGTAAAGATACAGCCAATGGAATGGGAGAAAATATTTGCAAATCATATATCATATAAAGGGTTAATGTCCAAAATATATAAGAAACTCAAAAAACTCAATAGTAAGAAAGCAAATAACCTGATTAAAAAATGGTCAAAGGAATGAATAGACATTTTTCAAAAGACATACAAATGGACAACAGGAACATGAAAAATGCTCATCATCACTAATCAACAGGGAAATGCAAATCAAAACCACAGTGTGATGTAACTTCACACCTGTTAGAATGGCTACTATCAAAAAGACAAAAGGTCACATGTGTTGGAGAGAATGTGAAGAAAAGAGAACTTTTGTACTCTGTTGGTGGGAATGTAAATTAGTACAGCCATATGGAAAACAGGATAGAGGTTCCTCAAAAAATTCAAAATAGAACTACCATATGAACTGATGGTCACACTTCTGGGTATATTGCAAAGGAATTGAAATCATTATGTCAAAGACATATCTGCACTTCTGTGTTCACTGCAGCATTACTCACGATAGTCAGGATATCCATATCAAATTTAAGTGCCCATTAACAGGTGAATGGATAAAGAAAATATATATATATATGTGTGTGTGTGTGTATATGTATACATACAGTGAAATAATATTCAGCCTTTAAAAAAAGAAGAAACTTTTGTCATTTGTCACAACATGGATGAACCTGGAAGACATTATGTTAAGTGAAATAAGCCAGGCAAAGAAATTCAAATACCACATAATCCCACTTATATGTGGAATCTGAAAGTCAAATTCTTGGAAGCATAGAGAAGGTGTGATTACCAGAGGCTGAGGTTGTGGGGGATTAGAGAGAGGTTGGTCAAAGTGCACAAAATTTTATTAAGACAGGAGGATTAAGTTCAAGAGATCTATTGTACAACATGGTGACCATAGTCAATAACAATGTATTACATACTTGGAATCACCAAGAGAGTGGATTTTAAGTGTTCTCATTACAGAAAAATGATAATTATGTGAGGTAATGTATATGCTAATTAGCTTGACTTAGTCAATTAAAAAATTACTTAGTAGGAAAATATTGGGTAGAATAGCCCATCTCTTTTTTTTTATTTGTACTTGTTTCTTCACCCTGTATTTTCTTTCTTTTTATTTCTAACCACTAACATTGTTTTTTCTTTTAAATTTGTTTTCCTGAGTGTTTAGAGAGGAGGTTATATGTTATACACACATATGTACATTTCAAAATAATTTTTTAGGTAAGATTCACGTAACATAAAATTAACCATTTTAGAGTGAACAATTCAGTGGCTTTTAATACATTCACAATGTTGTGCAACTATATCCAAACGTTTTTATTGCTCTAAAGTAAATCCCCTTACTCATTAAGCAGTTTCCCCCTATTCCCTTCTTCCCCCAGCCCCTGGCAACCACAAATCTACATTCTGTTCTTATGTGCATGTTCTATTTTTAAAGAATGAAATGTTACTGGATAATTGACTTAGAAGGTTTAAGTGTTTGGGTTTCAGATGTCTGTGATTTCTACTTTAGTGGATTAACACCACATATGGGTTGCATAGCCCTTGTTGAGCTTATTGTCATAGTGTAGTTTTTTGCTACTGATCATGTTATAGTAGGTCTTAAGCATAACCAGCAACAGCTGCTAGCAAAATCAACGTAAACATAAGCTTCACATTCTAGGCTGTAGGTGGTAGGATGATTCATTGCAAAAGTAATGTATAGAAAGTACTATTAATCAAAATCTAAAATGTAAATTGCCATTTCCATGTAACTCTTTATGTTGTCTCCCAAGAATATTATATTTATTCCAACATAGCCTAAAACTCTTTGAAAGTCCCCTTTAGGAAGTGTCTTTAAGATTTTTGCTGGAAGCTTTGTTTGAAAATGATAGGAATTGGGGAAAGGAGGGAAAAGCCAAGAAGAGATTTCTGTTTTATACATTCATGTATTGCCATCCATTTGCATTCAAGCATGTGTGACTTTGATAAGGATAATACTCGAGATACTTGAGATGTGCATTCATGTAAAGAGAGGAAAATTACAGGACTAAGAAGCATGTCCAGTAAAATTTCCCATGCCCTACTCTGTGTCTTTATTTACTCACTAAAATCTATGCTTTTTGATCATCACCAGTTTTTTTTTTGATACCCACTTATCACCTGTTTAATTTTCTTTATGATTGGTTCTATGAATCTTTGTCTCGACAGTGAGGTAGTTTGTTCTCCACTCATTTCAGTTAAAAATCTCCTGCTTTAATTGCCTTTAGTAGTCACATTCAACACCATGGTTCTGTCCATTTTTATCTGGGCTTGCTATTGCTCATCCTCACCAAAGTCTTGTAGCTACTGCCTTCTGCTCAGCTCACCAGCATCTCTATGATCAATATGTACTACCTACAATTCCTGAAAAGTGCCGACTTGGCCTTAAAAGTATGGAATATCAGGTAGTATCTTCACCTGGGGTTTCAAAGCCAGTTAATAAGGTCTGTAAGAAACCTGCCTCATTTGGCTCTCTCCCTTACTTCTTATTCTGAAATTCTTCCTGGAGTACCAATGTGCACGATGCACACTCTTCGTGGATTCTCCCCACTCTTCCCCTTTCTTTCACCAAGTAGAGACAAACAAGTGATCACAGTCTAAGAAGAATATATATTGCTATGAATTAGAGAAATAGAGGGTATGCAAAATTGTTGTAGCTCTAGTATCATGCAGTTTAAAACCAAAGGGAAGTCTGTGCATCACCTACTGGTGGTTGTGCTCCTAAAGAATAATGTGCTATAGGTTGGATGTTTGTCCCCTCAAACCTCATATTGAAATTTGATCCCCAGTGTTGGAGGTGAGAACTGGTGAGAGGTGTTCAGGTCATGGGGGCAGATCCATCATGAATGGCTTGGTGCCATCCTCATGGTAATGAATGAGTTCTCTCTGTTAGTTTCCAGGGGAGAGCTGGTTGTTAAAAACTAGTACAACCTTTGTGGAAAGTAATTTGGAGATACCTCAAAGAGTTACAAGTAGAGCTAACATTTGATCCAGCAATCCCATTACTGGGCATATACCCAAAGGAACAAAAGACATTCTATGAAAAAGACATCTACACTCGAATGTTTATAGCAGCACAATTCACAATTGCAAAGATGTGGAAGCAACCCAAGTGCCCATCAATACATAAGTGGATTAATACAATGTGATATATGTATACCA
>NW_012148308.1:1943256-1980581 GCF_000956105.1 Propithecus coquereli
AAAAACAAAAGAGTCTGGCACCTCACCGCTTGCTCTCTGCCTTCCTCTCTCACCATGTGACCTCTGCACACTCCAGCTCCTCTTTGACTTCCACCATGAATGGAAGTAGCCTGAAGCCCTCACCAAAAGCTGATGCTGGAGCCATGCAGAACCACAAGCCAAACAAACCCCTTTTCTTTATAAATGACCCAGCCCCAGGGATTCCTATAGGGCAACACTAAATGGACTGAAGCATAATGTGACATTAAGTAAGTCATTTCACTTTCTCCTGTGGATTTACCTGACTTTGCTACCTCCTGTATACTCTATGGCATGTTCATATGCCCCATCTCGCTTCATTACTTCAACATGGACAATGGCAATCTGGTATACATCTTAGCACTTTAAACTCTTTGGGTTGAAAAGCCCTAAATAAGAAGTGTCATTTAAAAAAATTCATGCAAAGATCCTCAAGATCTCAAAGTAGTAATAAAAAGCAGAGGTAATGTTTGAATCTTTAGGCATAAATGCAATAAAATGTGTCAAGAATTAATAAGTTACATCCTTTGCAGTTCTCTCCATTTTGTGGTTTTTGATCTCAAAACAAAATCCTTGTGTGCATAGTAATTAGATAATTTTTCAGATATTGTTCATTTTTGGCACATGAAACTAATTAACAACTAACCCTATTAATAGGCTAACATGAAGGTGATGTTTTTCTAATACATCGTTGTATTTCTGAACTTGAATAGGGATATTTTGAGCTGTTTGGTCATATATAAATAAAATATTTTGTGTTTTTTAAAGGATTCCTGATAATGCTTGTATACTCTTTCCCAGAAGCTCAGAATATAATTCTGATTTTATTTTTCAAAATGATCTTTTTCTCCCTTTATTGGAAAATGTCACTTCATCAATCCTTTAGCAATAAACTCCTGCTGTGGCTTGACCTCGCTTGTAACTTTTGTGACTTTACAATTCATCCTTTAAGTGGAGCTGTCATTTTGGTATGATCCTTGGTTTAATCCTGTTAAACTCTTGCAAGCATCCCATTTTATATATGTTGAACACTTAGTTGAAATGTAAGACATTTTTAAAATCCATTTTTCATTTCTGAAGCTGCTGCTGTAGTGTAGATTCACTATTCACTCTTTCTGAAACTGAGTTTTCCAAGCAGATTGACATGCCTAAAATTGTATCATAATTCCCTTCCTTCATTTTACCTGTTATTTCTTTATCTGTTCTCATTCCACATGATACTAAGTGTGTCCTGTAACTTATCTGTTTCTTACAGGCTAATAAAATTCACCCCAGATTCTAATGGGTGCAAAAGAGATCACCCTTTATGTTGAAGACAAACAGTACATCATATCTGGAATTCATAGACCTAGTTTTCATTTTGACCTCCTCATTTAACAACTATATGACTTGAGAAAATCACTTCGACTCCCTTTGTTAATCATTAGTATAATCTACTTCAAATATTCATCAATGATTCAATGAACCTGATGAGAAAAATGCACAGAAGTATAGCCATCATTTGTTTTACCACACTAAGTTTATTTCATAGAAGATTAGAGAACTAAACTGTACTGAGTACCTATTATGTGCCAAGAAATGTACTTGGTATTTTACATTCATTCAAAAATGTTACCATTAAAGTTTCTTCAAAGAAAGAAGGTGAATTAGTCTTTGCTGATGTGTTGTGTAGATTCATGTTGGTATACATATAAAAGAATGCATTCAATCTTTCAGCCTCTACAAGTTCTAGTGTCCTCATTTGAACATGGGGATAATAACATTACTTAATTTTAGGATTATTTTGAAGATTGATTAGAACATATAAAGATCTTAGAGCAAAATCTCTCACAGATAGTAAGCTTTAAATAAATGTTAATTAGCTGTTGTTGTTGCAGTCATAGTGGTAGTGGCGGTAGAGATAAAATTTTCTAGCTTATGAATAAGTCATGTATGTGAATCAGTAGCTCTACTATCTACCAATAAGGACCAAGCTGGGAATCAAATGAAGAATTCAATCCCATCTACAATAGCCTGCAAAGAAAATAATTATGTATTTCACTTAACCATGGACGTGAAAGATCTCTACAAGGAGAACTGTAAAACAGTAATGGAAGAAATCATAGTGGGCTCCCTATAGCACAACACTCACTACTTGTGAAAAAGTCCATCCTAATATTGGGAAGATATATTGTAGTTTTGTTGAAATTTTCCTATAAGGTAAATCTGTGACCAGTGTTTTTGTAACTTTCTGTAATACTCCCAACAGCCTCATAAATTAGGTAAAGCTGAATTCTTTTATGTGACCTATTTTATATCAATTTACTTAACTGAAGGTTGAGCATCAGGTAAAAGATGCATAACCCAGATTTTTTAAACTTAAACATATATATAAAAAAGCATTTCACTTGCCAAGCTCTGTTCTTTGAGTATGTTTCCCTCCATTGGAATCTATGTAATCTTTCTTACTACAAGACATTCTCACAGCAAATTGTCCAGAATTTCTAATTTCAGTTTACTAAAAGAAGAATGAGTACTTCAAGGGGCCTAGAAGCGAATTTGGGTTCAGATTCCTTTTAAAGATATCTTCTTTACCCAAGTCATCTGAGTTTGTTTCTCTTCCTTGTGGTTCAAAGATATGTGTTTTTTCTAAAGCATTCAACATGGGGAAAAAAAGCTCTTTCTCTCCATACTCAAATTTCAATGGTTTACGGAGTATTTAATGTTGTAATTATAATAGCAGGTACAATTGTCATAATTATGTTTGTGAAGTAAAAAGGAGATACCTGGACCTTGTGGAGAACTAAGCTGGAGGATACAGAAGTTTGGGGTTTATGATGGGTTGGTTCCAGAGAGTATCCTGTTAGTCCCAATAACTCAGAATACATGGACATCCAACTAGGAGATGGAGAACGCCAAGCCCAATGAGTCAGTTAAGAGAACTTAAATTATCCAAGATTACAAGTTGGTTAATGGGTAGGCCAAGGCTATTTAGACTTCAGAGCACATTTTCTAACCATCATACTATACTATGACTAAAATTATTTTCTTTTTTCCCAGTTTTCACGAAACTTCCACACAAATTGTACTTTCCAGAACTTTTATCACCAGTCTTCTTTTATCAGTTGCTTTGAAAACCAGCCCTATTATATAAAATAATTTAGTTGCCTCCATTTTGTAAAATTCTTTTTCCTGTTGCTAGCTGCTCAGAGAGCCATGGCCTTCCATAGTCTTACTAACATCACAAAGATTGCACAGTGCTGTTGGTATTGCAAAAAGTGGCTTCCGTTAGTTCTCACTTGAAATCGTGACACCAATCTGTGAAACACATCCCAAAGCAGGCAGCATGATAAATGAACATCATCCAGCTCACTCGACTCATTCTCCTGTATGCAGTTTTCTATTTTGCACATCTCCCACACATGCTAACACTGATTTCACTCTCTTGTGTTATATCCCCTCTCGTGAGGAATTTACTCTGCCATATGTGAAAATGAGGCAAACTGACTTATATTTTATCAGCTTTGGGGGTGATCATAGCAACTTATTCTAAGTTGCTCTTTTTAAAACAAAATTCTATGGATGAAGATAATACCTACTTAATAGTGTTTCTGTGAAGATAGCAGCATATATATACAAATAGATATAGATACAGATGCATGTGATATGTGTGTTTATACATATATATGTGTGTGTGTGTATGTATGTGTGTGTGTAGTGCCTGATACAGTACTTGGCACTTAAGTGAAAAATACAGGTACCAAACCATCACTAAGGATTATAAACTTGTCAGCTGATCACTTTGCAGCCTTTTTTCCTTTTCCCTCCTAGTGACTTCTGATTTTAGTTGTCTGGTTACTTGGTGGTTATGACTCATTTCTTTAAACCACCATGGATTCTGATGATAACTACTATATTATGAGGTTATCCACATTTATGACTTTTGGTCAGCACAGTGTAGGAATACAAATTTGGGGGGAGAAACACCCACAAATATTAAGAAACATCATCTATATTTAACTAACCCATTTCAAATTATTTAATGCTTTTGTGTACTCTGACATGTTAATATGTTTCCACCAGATATTTTCCTTTATAAGGAATATTTTACATGTTGGTGCATTCCTGTATACCCCACTGGCAATCTGAAGAATGTCACTTTCTGTACAAATGAACTAATTTGTGGGCCTAATTAGAAAATGAGCATAGTGAACTTGTACTTGTTTTGTAATGTGTATGAGAAAGAACACGTCCAGGGCATGTGTCAGAACAGAAAAGAGAACTGGGGAGGAGGGAGAGGGGACTGAAGGTAACAACTTCTAAATGTACCACATAATCAGGAAAATATGAAACATTTGGATAATGAAACAGGAAACAAACAAACAAACAGAAACCAAAGGAGTCTCTTAGCAGTCCTATTATCCTCAATAAAACTGAACACAGCTAACACTTCATTGAGTACTTCTAGGAAACTCAACTTCTGAGGCTTAATATATAGAAAAAAAGAAAGAGTGATGCTTTTTAAGGCTTGAGGAATTAGACTAGTCTTATCTTTATTTGGAGGTTCTCTGAATTTCCCTATTTATTAATAGTTAATATAATAATAGATTTATTACGGAACTTGTTGATTCTATCTTAACTGTATTTCCATAAGAGCTTATGCTCCTGACAAATTTCCTAAATGATGGAGAATTTGCAAATATGATCTTAACATTCCAGGTTGGGTGGAGAATTATGTCTTAATTCATCTGCCATTTCCCTACCAATAATACAATATATATTCAAATAAGACACAAGTTTTACTTTAAGCTGAGGGTAGCTTTTTAGTTTAGAATTAACTGGTGTTAGAAGTATGTCCCTTCTGATGTCAACATGGTAAGATTTCTCTATTGCTCAAGTAGCATTCCAGAGGGGAAAGCTGTTTCCAGAGGACAGACGCTGTATTATACAAACTGTCACTTTCTTGCTTTTCTGGAGCCAGGAGTAACCCAGCTGCTAATTAAACTGGGATGAATTAAGGTAAATTGAATCTGCCTGCACATCTGTTCTAGGTCTGCAAACAAGGCCACAAGGCAGAGCAGACACAGCTCCCTTCACAAGAGCCTTCTTGCACTTCCAAAACAGTCGCAAGGAATCTCAGCACCTTAGCTAGTGGAATCTTGAGGTAAAAAAGAGAGTGAGTGAGAGAAAACTAACAACCACCTTGTGCATGTCTTGACACTAAAGGGGGAAGCATGCAAAACGAGAACTCCGTATTTACAGAATGCCCAGGTGGCTTTCAAAGTTAGCTCATATTCTAGAAAATAGATTATGTGCATCTGTAAAATATAATCATTAGATTAAAATTAAATCAGTTATTTCCTAGTGACTCTTTTATACCTAGCTTGCAGGATTATTCTACAATATTATTTTTTATGGCCACATAACATATCCATAGAATGTAATCCTGTCATTTCTGTAATGAATTCCCTATTGTTGGACAATGCCATCGTTCCTACTCTTGTTTCTTTTTCCCCTTGTTACAGGTAAAGCTGTAATTACTTCCCATGTATATATATACACGCACACACACAAATATATATACACACAAATATATATAAGAGATACATATACATATTTATGTATAAGATGTATATATGTATTTATGTATAAGATATACACACACACACACACACACTCTCACACTTGCAGTTATTTACTTGAGCTACATTTCTAGAACTAAAAATTTTGGGATCATACTTTATTTCCAACTTTTCATTTTTGTATATATCACCAAGCTGCCAGGAGTATATATTACTTACTTTATTGCCTAATGCCCAGAAATTTCTTCCCTCCCTCCTTCCCTTCTTCCTTTCCTTCCTTCTTCTCTTCCTTTTTTCCTTTCTTCCTTCCTTCCCTCCCTCCCTCTCTCTTACCCCCCCCTTTCTCTATATTTCTTTCTTCTCTCTCTCTTTCTCTCTCTATTGTATATTAGACTTTCCCTCTATGGGATCATAGCAGTGAAATTCAAAATATGAAAAGGTAATACATTTATACTGAGAATCTCTAATTATGAAAAAATATTAATCAAATCTCATAGAAAAGTTTACATTGTTCATTTTCAGACAAAAGTATACTGATTCTTATATTTACTTGGAAAATGATTCTATGTGTAGGTTTTTCATCAAAATGAGATCATCTGGATTATGATGTCAAGAAAATTAGGTACCCGAGTAATAAGCAACAACAAATATGAGGAATAAGAATAGTCATTAGGTCGACTATATGTACAGTTCAATTATTTATTTATTCCAGTAAAAGTGCTAATGGCTGTTGTAGGCTCTGGGGTTAATATGAGAAAGACAAAAAGATAGTCTCTGCCTCAAAAGGATTTGTTTGCTTGTCAGTGTCCTTTCTGCCCTGGAGGCACAGAGCATTAAAAAGCACCTTGTACTCAAGAAACAAGGATTAGTTCTGTGTGCTGGAAGCAAGGGAAGTGCTAGGAGAAGAAAGAGAAAATATGGAATAGTGGATTCTACTAGATAATGAAAAATCAACCTAAATGCAACCTAAATACCCCCAAGGTAAGTTTCACAGGACATTAGTAGCCATATTTGTTCCTTGAAAATGTGACCTGTGATATATACAATTAGAAGATTCTGACTCTGTGTCTTCCCCTGGGGAAGTTAAAATGTACATTAGTTTCTAAGAATATCTGAAAAGTCTTTCATTAAGAAATCTTATTACCTGGTTTAACCCAGCATTTCCTATGACTATTTGATCACAGAAACTTTTTATATGTAACGTCTGACGATAACCCACAGAAGCATTTTGGGGCAATAAGGAGCTTTGATAAGATTTTGATAAAAATATAATATCATCCCAATCTCAACTATAAAGGCATTGAGCAGAAAAGCAAGAGATTTATCTAAGTTCAAATAAAAGTACAGAAAGAAATGCATCAGAAGTAAAATAAACTCCCGGAAATATGAGAATTCCCAAAATATTTTGAGAGACTGATCTATTGGTAAGAATCTCTGGCTGCAGTGGGAATGACAGAGCTAATGTTATGATACTTGCCCCTTGCCAGATACTTGGGTGCCTCTGGTTATTATCTCAGTTTTGGGGAATACTTAGGACAGATATTTCCCTTCTCCCTTTCAAGCGCATTTCACCTATCACCAACCTTTGAATGCAGGCCAGAAAGAGATGGCCTAGGAGCTTCCATTGCCAATGGGGAGACAAAGAACTCAAAGTGAAGGTTGATGTACATTTCTAAAAATTAGGAAAATTTCCAAATGTCAAATAAATTTCTAGAGCAATACTACCTTGAATGGAAAGAAATAGTAAACTCCAAAGATTTGGACTTCAACTTGAGGTCAAATGTTAGAAAAATGATATATAATTCGAAATGAGTTAAATGGGCACTTTTTTTAAATATTCAAGATAAATATTTGTTGCGCCTCTGGCTCTAACAAAGCATTAAACAGAACTGATAGAGATGAGAATGATTTTACTCATTACCGAAGGTGGTATTTTCTATGCGGCACATTGAATCGTGGAGAAGCCTTGGGTATGATGGTCAGGCTTGTTCTAGGCAGGAAATGAGGGTAAGAAAGTGCCCTCCTGCTAATTCTAGCCATGTCTCATCACATTTCCATGCTCCTTCACCAGTTCATGTGAACCCCAGGCAGAAGCACATGCGGGTCCCTTTTAAATTGTTTATTATTTTCTAGTTTGAACTCTACTACCCCTTCCCACCACCACATTCCCCAAATTAGTATATGTGAGGCTGTCATTACATATTATCTTCTAAAATAGCAGCAATCATATTAATTGACTTCTTTTTCCTGTTTTTCAGGCATGCTGCTAAGTGTTTTTTTTAGCATTGCGTTACATTATCTCACTTGACTCCCATAGGAGACTTATGAGTGAAATCCAACTTCATCTCTATTTAAGAGGAGAGAAAACTAAGGCTCAGAGGTTGAGTAATTCGTTAAGATCCCAGAGCTAGGCAGTGTCAGAGACAAGACCCAAGTCATAGTCCATGCTACTTTTAATTCACACCAAGCCACTTTGATTTGCAAGGCCATTTATGATCTGACAGCCACCCACCATCCATCCTTTCTATCACTTAATCTCTTTTGTTTCATTGCTAGATCACTCCTCTCTGGCCACCAAAGCCTCCTTGTTTCTCAGATATGTCAAATATGCTTGTGCCTTAGCGTCTCTGCATTTGTTGTTTTTCCTGACATGCCTTCTCCCAGAAATCTGTGTGATTTTCTCCTTTAACCTCCTTCTGCTTATTTAAGTATCTGATCAAATGTCACACCATCTCCACCTTTCTGTCTCCAGAAATCCCTCTCCTCTTTCAACTGTTTAATATTTGCTAATGTACATATAACCATCTAATATGCTTGAATTTTACTTGCTTATTTTCTCACTCAACCCTCCCTCCATGAGTCTATAAGTTCCTCGAAGGCAGGTGCTTTGTCTATTTTATTCGCTGTTGCACTGTCAGCACTTAGAACAGTATTTGGCAAACAGTACTCAATAAGCATTTGTTGAGTTAATCAATACTTATTTTATCTTATTTTTATTCCTATATATTCATTCATTTTATTTTCCCATTTTCATAGTTTTTAAAATTTATTTTTCATGTTTACAGCCTTATCACTGTAGTAAGCAAATTAATCTCTAAGTATTTTTCTAAACAATAATCAGATGCAGCAAACTGTGTGGGATGTAAAAGAAATATACAAGGATTATAAGATCTGGCAGATGTGTTTCAATGGTTAGGCAATCACATACTGTCTGTACAAAGCAAGCAAGGAGAGTCTACTTCAGTTTTTTTGTTCCTCTTTAAGGCTTATAATTGCAAAGTAATTGGAATCGGGATAGGAAAGTGTAAAAAATTTATATTAACCAAGTTGTTTTAAAGATGTTTTTAAGTGAAATTAAATTGTATTCAAAAAATGTGGGTGGATAGAAAATAAAAAACAAATTAATCTACTTCCAGGGGTTATGTCTAGAAGAAATACAAAGGAACACCTAAGCTCTCTGCACATGTACCCAGATAGGCTCAAGGCAAGTCAAATACTTCATAAAAGGACTCTCTAACGTACTTTATGCCTCCTATCAGCAGTGACTGAATTTCTTTGCACAAAAAAATAGAAAAATCTCTTTTTTGGTATTAACATATGCTGAATATATCTAAAAATATTATTTCTTATCATTGTGCATTTCTTCTACTGTGACTTGTCAGGTGCTTCATGCTTTTCTTCTTTTCATCTTTAGTTGAATAACTTCTCTTTTCCCTAAAAAAATAGTTGTATGTTCCTGCTTTTCTCTATTCCTATGATCACTGACTTTATTTGGTTTTTTATCATCCATAAGCTAGAATTTTGAAAAAATCTATTAGTAACTTTTTAAACCATCCTTTCCTTGACTTCCAATCTATCCTCAGATACCATCAGAAAAATGCTTCTAAAGCTTAGTACCTTCAAGGAGCCCTCATTATCTATGGAATCAACCCAAAACTTCCAAGAAGAAAACTCAAAATTCTTAATGACCTGGCCCTATCTGACTTCTCATTCTCTTTCACAGATTAAATACTCTGATTATTCTGTACCACGTGTCTGTACTTTCCAAAAGAAGATATGCATGTTCTTGATTCCTCTTGTTCATGATTCTTCTTTTTGGAACATTATTGCCTACTTTTAATTTTCTCAAAGTATTACTTATTACTTTTTATTTTTAAGATCTAACTTGAAGGAAACCACCTTCTTTTTTTGACTCCTTTCAGAATCATAAATAATAGCACGTATGGTTTTTCTTTTCTTTGTAGGTTTGTATTCAAGGATCACATGAATTTCATCTTTGTTTTCTTTATAATATTTAAAATTGTGCCTTACATGCTATTAGATCTCAATAACAATTTTTTATTTGTCTTTATTATTTTAGCTGCTCGACAAACATGCTGAAATTTAGTAGCTTAAAACAACTCATTTATTGTTCACACAGGTTCTGAGGTCAGGGATTCAGGCAGGGCATAGAGTGAGCCCAACTGTGTTTCACAACGTCTGGGTCCTCAGCTGGGAATACTAAAAGGCTGTGGCGTTTCATTCCATCATGTGTCTGGATCTTGTCTGTGGTGAATCAAAGACAAGGACTGCTGGCAAAAGCATCTCTGTGTGACTTGGCTTTCTCACAATATGGTAGCTGCGGGGAAGTCAGACTTCTTATTTCAGTTCAGGGCTCTAAGTGCAAGTGTTCCAGTCAGTCAACATGGAGAAAGTCCCAAATGCCTTTTATGGACCTTGCTCAGAAATCATTAAGCATCATTTCTGCTCCACTCTATGGGTAGAAGTCACAACTCTGTCAGATTCAAGGAGGGGGCCCATAGACCCTGCCTCTTATGGGGAGATGGGAGCCATACTGAAGAATTTTGGGGGCCATGTTTTGAAACTCCACACTAGTGTCCTATACATTTTATGTATAAAAAGACTTTCTGTGAAATGGCTGCTGACAACCCTCTATACTTCTGATTCCAGAAATAAGATTGTTTTTCTTCTATAAACTGCTACTGTGTCTGCAGTGCACTGCAAGTAGAACAGCATATACTTTGGAGTAAAATAGGCCTGGGTTCAAATCCTGGTTGTGCAGTTCATCAGTATGTGTCATTGGGTCGATTATTCAACATATCTAAGCCTCTGATCATTCAGTTACACCCTGGATATAATATCTCAAAGAATTTAGGTGAGGATTAAATAATATAATGTACACAAAGCATAATGTCTGAGACATAGATGACCCTAAATAAATATTAATTTCCTTTGGCCTTTCTCCATCCAACTCTGCAGTTATCTTGATGTAAACATATCTAGGATAAAAATCTTCCAATGAGGAAATAATATTTGAATTTACTAGAATAGACAATGAATTCATAGGGGGTGGTAGGTAAAGAGAAGAAAGATGTGATAAAACCTGGTTATGTGACAGTAGTTTATATGGCTGGAAAATAGTCTCTGGGCAGGGAAGGAAAAGGAAAGAGTAAGAGAAGTGGCCAATTAAATGAAATCTTAATTTAAATTAAGATTTCCATTTTCCTTACATTTTTCACTTTTCCTGTCTTTATCCCAATAGACAATGATTTCAATTCTGTATAATGGTAATCTCCTCGTTCTTTCTGGAAGTAACATGGCAGTGGGGCTCCTCAGTGGCCACTTTGCCAAACAGGCGAGTTTTCACTTTGTTCCTCTTCACCTCACAGCTCTGTGGGAAGAGCAACTGCAGGGTGCACTGAATATTAATCTCAGATCAGCAGGCTGATCAGGGAAGGAATACACTATCCAGAGACGCCCAGGAGGAAAACGACTCCAATTAATGTGACAGCTTATGATTATTTATGTCATTATTTTGTTATTTATTTCTTTTAAAGGAATTGATAACTTCATTTGAAATAGGAAGGAAACATTTAACCAGTTTGGGGATAATTAAATGATGGCTTTGGAAGATGTATTTAAAGTGGTGCTAAGAAGGTATTTAATTATTCAGGGTTGGATGTATCATGGGGCCCCCAGAGAGACCCTGTTTAACTCCCCACAGGAGGGAGATTGCCTTTTAATGGGATTAGTCAGTATCATCACCAAAGTCACATTGTCTACTCATTATGCTACACGCATATAATAATTATGCTATACCTGTATAGTATTCGGAAATGTATGGACAAATTCTACTTATGTACGTGTATTGGTGATATGTATATAATATAGCTCGATAAAATATGTGCTGAAATAATACAAATGCTAATGTAGTGCTTACTTTGTGCCAGGTTTTATGTATATTTAATTTTAATCCTCATAATAACCCTAAGAGGTATGTAGTATTGTCATCCCTATTTTACAAATAAGGAAACTAAGACACAGAGAGATTAAGTAACTTGCTCATGGTCACACAGATCATGTGGCAGATCTGGGATTCAAACACAAGCAGTCTGCTTCGAAAATATGTGCATCTTTCTATAATTATAACTATCTCTCTATGCACACACATGTGTGTAGTTTGGTTGTTGTACGGATAATAAATATATAAAATGTAGATAGATAGAAACACAGATTAAGTTAGATTTACAAATACAGGTGTGGCTATTAGGATGGATACATCCCCTTTGCTTCTATGACCTTAGTGTTCTGTAGTAACTTAAAATAGACATTTGAAATAGATCACTAGACTGGAAGATTTTTAAAGATATTTTATTGGTCATAAGACATTTAATATGTCCCATGAGTCAGGCAATGAACTAGTTCAAGCTTGAAGCAAAAACAAAATAAACAAAACAAAGATTTTATAGTCTCTGGAATTGAAATAAATTTCCATCTTTTGACTCTAGCTGCCCTCCTTTTATCCAATCAACCATTTAAAAATATATAGGAGAAGATCCTGAGGCCATTTTCTTTTATTTTTTAAGATTTACACCACCACCAATAAGTTCAGCATTATGACTTATAGAAAAAAATTCCCTAATATGTATATATCCTTGGCATTAAGTCCTCTCCTAGGGTCATAAAATGCTACGGTTAGTTATCTAGCATGTCCACGTAGTTCGCGTGAAGGCAATGATGCCAGACATTCACAAAGGGAGGGCATGGGATGAAAGGGTAAGCATGAAAACACTCCATTTGGTTTAGTCTGATGCTTTGGAACTTATTTATTTAAGATTATTAACACTGTAGTACAACAAATAATTGTAGTTAAAAAGGAATTCCTTAAAATTGTTCCACCTGAAGGGAGAAGCTGGATATTTGTCCTTCAACTCTTACCTATTATTGGCTGAGAGCTATTACCTGAGAATATCAAATCCTGCAATCCTGGTGTTTCCATCACCAGCCAAGCATGCCAGAGAAAGGCCTTAGGGGCTTGCTTTTGGAAGCTACAGTAAGTGTAGGATTGGTGAGTCCTGCGGAGACATCGGTGAGGTACTAACAGCATCTGCTACAGGTATTCTGCAGCATACCCTTCCCATTCCTGAAGAAGGCTCAATCATCACAAAGATTATTTGAAGTTTACATTGGCCCTCCCTTTAGAAAAATGTCATCTCATTAAAATTAATATCTTATGTGAGCAATATGCTTTTTCATGCATTAGCTTATTTAATGCTTAAAGAAATGCTATTCGCATTCCTATTTTAGAGTTAATGACATGGAGCCTAAATAGTTTAAATGTGTTGCCCAAGGACAAATAATGAATGAAATATCAGAAGTCAGATTACTCAAACCGGGTGCCCACACAACACTTCTCTGGAGACTCAGGAATCTTCTTCAAAGCTTAATCCTCTCAAGTAGCATGGTACGGTGGCATTTTAATCTCCTTGTGGAGACCAAAAATGTCAGTGCCTCAATTCAAAGCTGTCTTCAAAAATTATGCTATTATCATGACATATCTAGACATGTTGGTATGTCCAGCTGACCACAGATGTGCAAGTGAGCTTATCAGCAGCAATAAATGATTCTTGTTTTAAGAAAAAAAATTATGTTATTAATACTTGGTGGAGAACAGTCTCAAAAGCAATAACAGACACTTTTTCAGCGTAATTCATGGAAAGAAGAATATAATTAACACCTGGTGGAAGTCAACTAAAGATCTCTGGTATAAAGAAAAGGAGATGATATGGAAATAACACTGGGCTGAAGAGGCAGAGAGCTGGTTCTAAGGTAGTGTCTGCCATCAGTCAGCTGTGTGACATGGGTTAAGTCACTTGTCCTCATGAAGCCTCAGGTTCCTCATTTGTAAATGGAGCTCTTTGTGCTTAAAGTGTGGTTTTTTTTGGACTCTGAAGAGGGAAGGAACATTGCATTTAACTAGTAAATTGCTTTACAAATGTGAATGACTATATGTATTTTGAGAGAACCAAGCACCTTGAAGTATGAGTGTAGAATGCCTTGGGTAGGTAGATTTTCCTACACTGGACTGAAGCTCATTAAATACCACATTTTTAATATCTCTCTCTCTCTGCCCTCTTTCCCTAGCTTAATTTTCCTGGTTCTATACCGGTGAAAGGAAACCACAATATTACTTTCTCACCCACCTTTGGTCATCATAATGGCTTTTCTTCAGGTAAAATGATTACTCATCCAATTAAAGTGAACCGTTGGAGGGAATAATAGCTGAAATGCTTAGAAATTTTAGGTTATGTTGAAAGGGAGTTATTTGAGCCTTTGCTTGAAAAGGAATAATGCTGAATGGTTTTAGTCAAAGTCAGCCTGGCAATTTGCCTGCAATCTATTGTCAGATAGTAAATTACAACAGTAGTTGATCATCACACATGTTCATCAGCTTACTAATACAGACAAGCCAATGACAATTTAGGAGGAAAATAACCAAAATATATATCACATTTATTGCCTTCAGAACCAAATTGTTTTTTAACACTTACTTTTTCCCTAGTTAAGTTTCAATTTATCTGGGAGTATGTCAGGATGACAGAAACTCATTTAGAATCCATGAAGACAGCTGACAGAAAGTGCATTAAAAATTAGATTTTGAATTCAAAGAATGAAAGCTTTAAATCACTGCAGTCAAATCCATGGGAAAAGATTGATACCAGATGCTATTTTGTTCATGTTATTAAGGAAGTATTCCAGCCTTGAAGAGACCTTGTCACTATATAGCTTCTGTCTATGTAAATAAGAATGAAGTGAATATATCTGTTGTCAATAATAAAAACCATCCAGTGCCTCAAAGCAACAGGCTGGTTCATACAAAGGGAACACTAAAAGTTGGAAGAACCCTTAGAGGTCATTATATCCCCAATACTCTCACTGTATTCCCCATGGAACTGAAACCCCATGGGAGAAGGTTAGCAGGTGTATTCTACATGCATGGACTCTTTAATTTAAATGAAGTAATCTGAGTAAAGGCTCAGCCATTATCTTGATAGATGGCTTGGGCGAGTCACTCGACAACCCTGGGGACCAGTGTAGAGAACATTCATTTCCTGCGTGTGTGTTTTTAGTCTGTTCAGCATTCATTCCCCCTTTCTTCAGCACTTCATGTCATACTTTGGGAACTACTCTTTCACATTCCATGTACTCTTGATGGGACTTCCAATTAGGTATTTTGCCCTCCTCAGGCACACAGTGTAAATTCTTGATACACGTTAACTCAACCAGTCTCTCCCTACAGGGAAATGAACTCCTGAGCAAAGTGACACAAATATAGAGGGTTAGAACTGATATATTCTGGTAGAGTCAACCTGAAGACACTATCCATTTGTTCTGATTGCCCAAACCTGAAAAATTCCCCTGGGTTTTCTCTTTACAATATATGATTTTCTACGTTATCTTTCAGTTTTATGAGCAACCTAATAACTTTCCACTAACACCCATTTTTAAGTTAATAGCAGTGGTCTCTGTTGCTTGCAACCAAAACACCCTAACTGATATATTGTACGTGTATATATTGTAGATGTAAAATGGGGATAATAATACTTTACTCACAAAGGTGGAATTAGTTTCTAATAAGCTAATGTATATTAAAACCACTGACTTGGAGACTAAAACTTAAAAATAAGTATTGTTTGCTTGCTTTTTAAGATCTTTCCTGTATAATCTAATCTCTATTTTTTTTCCTAGAAAAGCCAGCATAAATCACTTCTATTGCAATAATAAAACTTGAAACTGATATGTGGTATGGGGCATTGGGGGGAAGGGAGGCAGCAACAATTTGACTAAATCACTGCACAGGACAGTAAAGGGGTGAGAAGAACTGTGGATAGAAAAGCCAGGAAACTTTGAGGTCAGGAGAGGGAGACAAGCATCAAAAAACAGGAGATGCTGAAGCCGCGATGATCAGCATCATTTCCTTATGAGAACATTCAAGGATTTGTCATGGTGGCTGGGCTTTCATTGTGTGTTAAGTCTATACACAGCACCTTCAATTTAAACTTTCTATTAAAGTTCTTAAAGTTTGGAAATTTATGAGATTACAAAATTTCTGAAAGTCTATTAGAAAAACCACAGATTGGGAAAAAAAAATTAAGCCAGGCCACGAAGAAGAGATCTGAGGTCCCTGCTCATCCAGGGACACCTATAGTGTCCCATATTGCAATGAAAATAGTCTTCTTTCAAAAGGCAGGTGGTTTAAAGGGAGGGTAGCTTCTATTCCTGGCTTCTGCTGAGATGCCTGAGAGGATGCAGGAGTCACGTGGTTAATATCTTCAAGGAACTCTCTGGGTGAGAGAATGCTCTTACATTTTGATCTTTTTGAGCCAATATGGAATAGTTGTCCAGCCACACCCTTGGCTTTCTCTTCGGAGCACACTTTCCTAAGAACGAATCTCCTAATTTTAGCCTCTTTTGCAAACTGGATAAGCTGAGGATTTCCCAAATCAAGTCCTGGTTTGTTTTTGTTTAACAATCTTCCTCAATTTATTTCTTTCCTCTTACATTTTACTATAAGTCACAAAAAGAAATCTAGCCACACCTTCAACATGTTGCTTGGAATTCTCAACTAAACACCCAAGTTCTTTGCTTATAAATTCCTCTTTCCACATAATTACAGGACAGAATTCAGCTAGGCTTTCTGTCACTATATTACAAGGATCCTTTCTCCTTCAGTTCCCAAAATCATGTTTCTAATTTTTTTCTGAGCCCTCAGCAGCAGTGCCTTTAATGTTCATAATTCCACCAACATTTCATTTATGATAATATATATTCTCTAAGATAATATAGACTTTTTTTCTCCTATGCTCTTAACTTCCTTCTGAGCCCTCATCAAAAGTCTTTTATATCCATATTTCTACCAACAGTCTATTTTAAAGCAATCTAAGCATTTTTTATCGTTTATCTCAAAATTCTTTCAGCCTTTACCTGTTACCCAATTCCAAAGCCACTTCCATGTTTTTAGGTATTTGGTACAACAACATTTTTTAGACATTTGTTACAGTTTTAAATATTTTGGTTTTTAGGTACAAAAATTTGTATGTTTTATGTGGCTGTGGTAATAAATTACCATAAATTTGGTGGCTTAAAACAACAATATTTATTCTTTCACATTTCTGGATGCCCCAAATCTGAAATCAATATCACTGGGCTGAAGTCAGGATGTCAGTAGGGTTGCACCCGCTCTGGAATCTCGGAGAGAGAATCTGTTTGTTGCCTCTACCAGCGTCCAGTGGCTGCCAGCCTCCGTTGGTTTGGGGCCACATCTCTCTAATCTCTGTCTCTGTGGCTACATTTCCTTCTTTTCTTCAAATCTCCTTCTTACAGGGACATGTCTGGATTGTACTTAAGGCCCACCTGGATTATCCAAGGTAATCTCCCCATTTTAAGACCCTTAATTTAATCAAATCTACAAAGTCCTTTTTTGCCATGTAAGGTAACATTCACAGGTTCTAAGCATTAGGATGTGAGTATGTTTTGAGGGGTCATTATTCAGCTTACTACATGCTTTCCCCCCCTTCCTGGCTTTGCTGACTCCAATTCCATACAAAGTTATCCCTGTAACTGGCCTCAGTGTGACATTCTGGAACCTTTGAAATTTAGCTGGTTGAATGAATTTCATGTAGGAGAATATGTGGCATTTAAATTTTAAATTTTGTTCAGGGGCCTTTATTTTCTCCTTAATAGTAACTCTTTTAATATAGAACCAAATGGTGATTCAACACACACACACACACACACACACACACACACACACACACACGCTCCACATCTGTCTAAGTCCTCATAATGTAACTCTTTCTCTTATAATTTTAAACTTTACAAAAATCAGTTAAGGACATGCATTAATTTATACTGAATCTTATAGGAGCTCTTCAATGCCAGGTTTTATATGACAATATTTTATTTAATTTGAGAATGACCAAACCAATCTGTACCATGGAAACTACACAGAATTTTGCCATGCCATACAATTGAACATTATTATATGCAAACACTAAAAAGGAATTAATTCCAATATTTTTCCATTTTTTTCTTTCTGGATAGTTGATATAAATTCTTAAACCTATTTTAGCTATTAAATTGTTTTTCTACTTTAGGTTTCTCTTCATTTCTTTTGATCCACAATCTGTACATATTCTGAGTCTCTGTCCCATAATTTTCAACACAAAGTCTATATATTATTTTCCTATTGCTGCTGAAAAAAAAGAAAAAAAGAAAAAACAACAAGAACAACAAACATAAGTATAGTGGCTTTAAACAATACAAATTTATTCTCTTGCAGTTGTGGAGGCCATAAATCTAAAATGGGTTAACAGGACTGTGCTCTTCCTATAGTCTCAAGCAGAGAATCATTTCCTTGCCTTCTCCACCTTCCAGATGCTACCTGTGTTCATTGATTTATGGTTGTATCCCCCTTCTAGTAGCATCGCATCTTCCAATTTTTGTCTCTCTCTGCTTCTGTCATCACATTGCATTTTTCTGACTCTGATTCTCCTGTGATTATACCGGTCCCATGTGGATAAACCAGGACAATCTCTCCATCTCAAGATGTTTAATTTAACCACATCTGAAGAGTACGTTTGATCATGTATTGTAACGTTTTCCCTGGTTCTAGGGACTAGGATGGAGACATCTTTGGAAGTGGGCCACTATTCAGGCTACCACATGGAGCTTGACAAATATTGACATCCATGTCTTCATTGCTATTTGTAAAAATTCCCAATGTCTGCTATCACAAATGGTCTAAACTGCATTTAAATATACATAGGAGGTATATTTTATATTTGGCTTGTGTGCAGAATAACTTTCAAATGGAATCTTATACAAGAATGTGACTCTTCATTGGGTAGAAGAACAGATTCCAGGACTCTTCTTGGATAACATAATTAAACATTCATCCTAACTGCAATCAGTTTCTGACTTCTCTTTCAGCACTGCATGTTAAAAATTGTGTGGGCTAACGATAGCATTTTGGCAAGAGGCAGAACAAAGAAAGGGAGGGCAGTATCTGTTGCAATATCTCTTGCCCTGGCTAAATTAAGGAGAAATGAGCAATGTTAACTTAGAGCAGGATCAAGAGATGTGATCCACTGACTGATCTTCAACTAGAAGGGAGAAGATATTCCATTTAATTAGGAGTGGAATGAACATAATTCTGAGAGTTTGGAAGACAGGGTTCCAAGATATGCCATTCCTTTAGCAAGCTAGTGACATTAGCCAACTCACTTCACCTCTCTGGGCCATAATGAACCCAACTTGTTAACCTCTAAAATTTTAACCAGTATTAACTCTGAAGGATTAGCCTTGACATTTACTGATGTTGCCTATCTTGCTTAATCTTTTACACTAATGGAAATATTAGCTGTAAGTACTGGGAAAGAATGTATTTTAACACCTAATGGAATTACTACTTCTGAGAAAATGATGGAGAGGTATTTATCAAAGTCCTCTTGCTTATAGCAATAAAAAATGTCAGCAGAAGAAAAAAAAATGAATGAAACAGTTAAGTACTTTGTAATCTGAGACTGAAGGATGCTGCCTGAATATAGACTATTAATATTAAGGGAAAATTCTACTCCTCCAAATCCCATCAGACCATATTACGTGTTCTGCACAGATTTTTACTGTTTATGTGACTATATTTAATGGAAAATACCCAATTACTGAAAAATATCGAGTGATTTGGGACTCACTAAAATGTATCTTTGATGGCTACAAGAAATAGAAAGGGAGTACTTTAAAGTAGGAGGGAAAAATCACTTAAATATTGCCAAGGTTCTAGAGGGTCATTGCACAGCATTTAAAATAAACATTTATTTGTTTCATTTCATTCATTTCTTTCATTCAATCAACCAGCAAATATTTGTTGAATAGATATGCCATAGGCCACACTGAATATTGAACAAAATAGAATGAATTAGACATAACCCCATCCTTTAGGAGCTTACTGCCTATCTAGGATAAATAAGGTATAACCACAACTAATGAGGAAAAAGGTACAAAGTACTATTTGCCACATGAACCATACAGAAATACAGATTAAGTGAGTATTATCTGCAGCTGACTGCTAGAATTTTAATCCTAGCTCTACTTCTCACCAGCTTTACCTTGAGTGAGTTATTTAGATTCTCTCTGTGCCTAGGGCTCAGCAATGTTACATGTAAGGTACTTAAAATAATATCCTCCCAGAACTAGTCTCTGTTCTTAGAAATCAGAATAACAATTACCTTTGGGGACGAGGGAAAGAATAGCGATTTTGTAAAAAGAGCAAAAGAGCAAAAAGAGGTTTCTGAGATCTTGGTAATGTTCTCTTTCTTGTTCTGGATGCTAGCTATTAACACAAGGGTATGTTTTCTTTGTGAAAATTCAACAAGCTGTATGCTGATTATATTTTTACTCATGTATTGCTTTTTTAACAAAAATATTGTAAAATACAGTGCCTCCATTACGGTATGTTCAAAACAAATATTAGTTATGCGCAAATCACAGATCTTAGAGACTCAAAGGTGGGGGCAGTCACTTCTGGCTGGGACAGTGGACAATTATTTCAGAAAATAAGACATTTGAGCTAGATCCTCAAGATTACTTGGGTCATGAGCATACAAAAATAGGCGAAGAACTTTTAGTTTTTAAAAAGTTTACCATATATTCAGGAAAGCATAATGAATCAGGGGGTGGGCTGTGAAATTAGATCTCAGTCTGAAGACCAGCCCATGGTTTAATATTTGTCTTGCATTGCACATTGCAAACTACTCAAATACTTTAAAGCACTTTCTTCATCTGTGAAGTGGGAGTAAAAGTCCCTACTTCACTGGATCATTGCAAAGTCTAAATAAAATAGCAGATACAATGTCTTTGTCAGAGATAAGTGCATTAGAAAAACTCAAGAAAATTTGTGATGATGATGTAATACAGTGACATCTGCCTAGCTGATAAATATAGGATTTGTATTGGGCAGTGCCCAACATCAGTTTCTCCTGAAGCAATTTAATTCATGTGGCTTATAGTTCTCATTTTTTTAAAGGGACTTTAAAGACACTAGATTATTAATTAAAACCAACAGATTTTAGAGGCATTAGAATGGAAAAATACTGTGAGACTATATGCTCATTTTTTTTTTAGTTTGTATTCTACTTATGATAATCATTAACATTATATTTTGGGTTCCATTTTTATCTTATCTGGTACTATAGTTCTGGTCTTTTTTATTTCAGCATATTATGGGGGTACAGATGTTTAGGTTACGAATGTTGTCCTTGCCCCTCCTCCCCCCAAGTCTGAGCTTCAAGCGTGTCCATCCCCCAGATGGTGCGCATCGCACTGTTTGTGTATGCATATACCTGTCCCCTTCTCCCCCCTCCCCCTACCCCCTGCCCGACATCCAATAAATGTTATTCTTATATGTGCACTTACGTGTTGATCAGTTAATACCAATTTGATGGTGAGTACATGTGGTGCTTGTGTAGAATGCGTTCCAGCTCTATCCAGGAGTATACAAGAGGTGCTATATCACCATTGTTTCTTAAAGCTGAATAGTACTCCATGGTATACGTATACCACATTTTATTAATCCATTCATGTATTGATGGACACTTGGGTTGTTTCCACATCTTTGCAATTGTGAATTGTGCTGCTATAAACATTCGGGTACAGGTGTCTTTTTCATAGAGTGTCTTTTATTCTTTTGGGTAGATGCCCAGTAATGGGATTGCTGGATCAAATGGTAATTCTACTCGTATCTCTTTAAGGTATCTCCATATTGCTTTCCACAGAGGTTGCACTAGTTTGCAGTCCCACCAACAGTGCATGAGTGTTCCTATCTCTGCGCATCCACGCCAACATTTATTGTTTTGGGACTTTTTGATAAAGGCCAGTCTCACTGGAGATAAGTGATATCTCAATGTGGTTTCGATTTGCATTTCCCTGATGATTAGAGATGTTGAGCATTTTTTCATGTTTTTTGGCCATTATTCTGTCTTCTTTTGAAAAGTTTCTGTTCATGTCCTTTTCCCACTTATTGATAGGGTTCTTTGATTTTTTCTTGTTGATTTTCCTGAGTTCTAAGTAGATTCTGGTTATCAGCCCTTTATCAGATTTGTAGCATGCAAAAATTTTCTCCCATTCTGTAGGTTGTCTGTTTGCTCTTGTGACCGTTTCTTTGGCTGTGCAGAAGCTTTTTAATTTGACCAGGTCCCATTTATTTATTTTGGTTGTTGCTGTGATTGCCTTTGGGGTCTTCTTCATAAATTCTTTGCCTAGACCAATGTCTAGAAGAGTATTTCCAACATTTTCCTCTAGAGTTCTAATAGTTTCACTCTTTAGGTTTAAATCTGTTACCCAGCGTGAGTTGATTTTTGTGAGAGGTGAAAGGTGTGGATCCTGCTTCAGTCTTCTACATGTGACTATCCAGTTTTCCCAGCACCATTTATTGGATAAGGATTCTTTTCCCCAGTGTATGTTTTTGTCTGCTTTGTCAAAGATTAGATGGCTATATGAGGATGGTTTTATATCTGCATTCTTAGTTCTGTTCAGTACTATAGTTCTGAACTTTATTTTAATTTAATAAAGGTAGTAATTGTATTTATTCTTAATTCCTTTGAAATTTAAAATATAAAAAGGCATAAACATATCTTAGTATAAAATCTTACTGAACATCTCAAGCCCAGAGTGAATTATTTATTATAAACAGTGACAAAAAGCTAATTACAAAAACAATTGGAATCCAGTGAGGTTGAATTATCAAGACGTGTTTCGCAAGAGAGAGTCTACCAGAGTTACATTATGGTAATCAGAAATACTGGAACTGACATTCTTCATTTGTGTTGAAATCAGCATACAGGAAACTTCAGTTAATTCATTTGGTCACTATTTGCCCAACACTATTCAGTGAATATCTGCCCACATTTGTGGCTCAGGCACTAGAGGTAACATGATATGGATTATAGATGTTTTCCAGACTCCTCCAGCCAATCCCTGCTCTCTGGAGCCACACTGACTTTCTTGTCACTCTGAGGTCTTCTCACCTCTTCGTGGAATGCCTTTGCTGTCTTTCCATTTGACCTCCTCCCTGAAGGTCTCGCTTTCCTTCTATTCAAATACACCCAGACACACACATTTTCCCACACAGACTATGTGCTTCTTATTCTGCCTTTGCCCAACCCTCAGGGCAGCTACTCAGATCCATTATCCAGTATTTTCTTTCCTGCCCTAATGCCCAGGAGGCTGATTTCAAGTCAACTTTCCACTTCTCTTACTCTTGCCATAAGGACATCTGTTTGTGCCAAGTCTGTGGGAGGTACCCAGAGGAAATTGCAAGATGGGACTGAAAGGGATCAGTAGGAGAGGAGCCCATTCTTTCCTTTTCTCTGCCTGTTTTAGGCTTTGTTCCTGGTATGGCTGTGTTCTTCCATTACCCCTTTCCCATTAGACAGTTTTTCCTACATGACTCCAGCTCACATTGTGCTCCAGTAACTCTATTTCTTCTTCTTGCTCGTTTTGTCTTAGGGATGATAATGTGTTCCTACTGTTGCTAGTCTTTGTGTGCCTCAATATCCCTTAATTCTCCTCACACATGTGTATGTAGACTCTATACGTATCATTTCTCGGGTTGGACTTTGTTTCCTGCTGAGGGTCTGACTCACACAGCATGTGTAGTAAGTATTAATAACTTTGTTAAAACTTTCAGATCAAATTATAATGGTCTATTTAAATAAATAGATTTTTCGTTATAAGGATCTTCCCATAGTCAAGAATTTCCACTTTTCTTTGTACAGAATAGTGCATAGCATGTAGTGGAACTAAATAAATGTTTTCTAAAATGCATAAATAAATACTATCTATATTTACATATATGTTTTCTAACAAATTTTATATAGCCCTGCAAGAGCTTAAAGGCTACTAGATAATGTATGATACTACAGGATAAACAGTATGTGGTAATTGCTATGTAAGAGATTCAATATTAAGAAGAAAGCAGAGTTATCATGAGACTTTTTAGAAGAATTGGGATTAGATATTGCAGGATTTTTTTTAGGTATAATTGATGACTTTGAGAGAGATCGGGCTTTGTTGCCATGGCTTGTCCAGTATTCTTTATCCTTTTTTTGTCAAAACAGCACACTTGATCTTCTGAATCCATGTATTTTGCATGTGAGCAAACACCCACCCATCTCTGGCTTCACAAATGGACATGTAACCAAAGCCTACTCAGTCATAACTCCATATCCTCCAGCCACAGTGACTGGTTCAGAAAGAGGCACAGGACCTAAGTTAGACAATTCAGAGCCTGTTTGGGGACCTAGGCATTGTGCTCCTCAGACACCCTCAACCACATCCTTCTCTTCTCTCTCTTTTTAGGTTAATATTCCTACTGTGCAATTTGCCACTCCAATCTGTGATTTGGATATAGCACCATAGTATGGGGCAGGGAATCTGACTTCCTCTGAGGAACACAAAACAATGGAAAATGGAAAACAGGAAGTTTTGCTTCTTTTCTTTTTCTTGTTCTGAGGTTTAAATAAATTTTCTCCATCTTCATGTGGGTTCTCATGTGCCCAGTGTACATGCCAACTGAGAATACTGCAGCCAATCTCTTTGCAGCATATTCTGAAGAATAGTGTGTTAAAGCTTTCCATTGCATTGTAGCCTCACTTTTATTTTTCTCCTACCTTCATTGTCCTGGTCTGAACCTCTCATAAAAAGTATTAGCACCCTAATCCTTGCTTCAAGCTTTACTTTCTGGGAAATTCAGTTTCAACCAGAGCTTTACTCGATACATTTGTTAGAGCTATTCAGAAAGAACTTCTGCTAGTTTGCAAAACCTGTAGAATGCAAACTTAGTGCCATCTTGAAAAGACAGTTTGAGAATAAAGATAGCAGAAAAACAGACCTGTTTATATCTTTGATTAATATGAGCCTTATTCCTGGATTTTTTAGTTATATAAGCCACATAATGCCCTTATCGAATGTTTTATATGAGTTGGTTTTCTCTCTTTTGCAACAACAGAGTCCTGTATAGATACTTCAATTTTAAGAGCAAAGGAAAAATCTGTGTAGCCCATATGACACCTTCACCTTTATAGTATTCTTATAGCCATGAGTTTAGGAACATTGAGAGAAAAGATTGGAAAGGCTGCCTGAGACTAAGAGTTGAATTGCATTGCATGTCAAATTAAAAACTTGGGCTTCTTTCTTTCAGAAAGTAAGGATACAAGGGGACTGTTTGAACAAAAGAAGGGAAGATTAAAAGACCATCTTTAAGAGAAAGGATAAATAGAAATCTGTATTAGTTTTCTATTTTTGACATAACAAATGATTACAAACTCAGTGGCTTAAAACAACAGAAATTCATCTTACAGTTGTGGAGGTCAGGAATCCAAAACCAGTCTCACTGGGCTAAAGTCAAGGTGTCAGCCAGGCTGTTTCCTTCCGGAGGATCTAGAAGAAAGTCATTTTCTTGTCTTTTCCAACTTATAGAGGCTGCCCGCATTCCTTGGTTTGTCACCTCCTTTCATCTTCAAAGACAGCAGTGGCAGTTCACTCTTTCTCATATATAATATCACTCTGACTTTGAGTTTTATAACTCCCTTCCTCCTTTTAAAGGACCCTGTGAGTACAATCGCCCTGTCCACATAACCCAGGACATTCTCCTTATTTTAAGGAATTCCATCTGCTACCGTGATTTCCCTTTGACATGTGGTGAACACAGGGCTTGGACATCTTTGGGAAGCCATCATTCTGCCTACCACAATTAGGAAAAAGAATCCCTTGAATATTGGTCTGTTCAGACCCATCAAAACCAGCCTTACTTTTTGGAGGAATAAAAAACAATCTGTTATGTTCCACCAAAATGATTTTAGCAGAAAGGAAGTCTGAAAGCTTTTAAAGTGGTACAGGGCTGGCTTACCCATTTGGAAAGTTAATGTCAGAGTAGTATAACCTTCATTTTTATTATTTATACAGTTTGAAAAATAGGTCCTAAATAAAAGATCATTAACTATGAACACATCTGCAAAGTTTCTTTTGCCATACGAGGTAACATAGTCATAGGTTCCTGGAATTAGGACATGGATATCATTGGGGAACCATTGTTCTTCCTATAACAGAATTTCTCATATATTATTTTCATTAGAACTGTTGAATCCCTTCATTACAAATGCCAGCGATATATTAAAAATTTTGGCGACATGTGTCATAGGTCAAATTTTGAAACAGCCCACATGGAAATTTAGTGGAGCTAATGTTCACTCAACATTTACTATGTGCCTGAATGGGGCTGAGCAAAATGCACAACAAAGTGACAGGTAGAAATTACTTTAATTATCCCATCTTACAGATGAGAAAGTTAGATGAAATTAGATGTCAGATGAGTTGCCCATGTTCACTCCCATAGTAAGTGGGACATCAGAAATTTGAGAATAAATTTGGTTCAAAAGCTAGTGAAGTTCAAAGGGTACCATATAATTTTAACTTTTACTGTTTTAGAGTAATGGGTTACATGGTCAACAGAGCTCAAGTAATATCTAAATTAGGGAGCAGCCTTTTATATTATGTAGTTTTAATATATTCAAGTTCAACATCTGTTGAAACTAAAGTAAAAATTTGTGATGTTGGTCCAATGATTACAAGTCACATTACATGAGTGTATTTTAGGAATTATTTTTGTAAATGTTTATGAGACGAACCATTGATTTACCTAGATACTAAAGTATATTTTAGTGGTCTTACTATTTAGAATCTTCAGTCTGAAGAATTTGAAAATTGAAGATTGCAATCTCCTTTTCTGCAGACACTATATGTTACAAAATATAAATTATTACAAATTTATCAAAAATTATTAAGTTATTTTAGAATCCTTGGTAAGGCTTGATAAGGCTTTGAAAATTGATGTTTTTTTCAGCCTCTGCTTGACACAGACACATTTATGAAAACATCCACTTTACTCTATGTGAAGGACTGAGAATTGCTTCAAAGATAGCTTGCAAAATATCACATTCTTTTCTGAGTATAGTCTTTTTAAAAAATCTATCTTGCAGTCACTATTTACCATGATCAGTCAATATTCAGTCTTTGAAAAAAGAACATTAGCTTGTTGAACTGTAATTCAAAATAAGTCACAATTTAATCTTATTTTAAAAACACTCTAGTTAATTGTAATTAATGTTTGACAGTTTGAAAGACATCTGTTATATTAACATAATGGTCTTATCACACATGAAATGCTGCATATTAAAGACTCAGCAGAGTTGAATTATGGGTATTTTGCAAATAAAAGAAGGAAATCTTTGATAAAAACATGTAGTTCTTTTCACTATTTGCTAAACAAGTAGGATTTTTTTCTCTTAACATAATAATTAATGAAATATATATGATTCTTTAAAAGGGCAATAAACTTCCTGCTGTTTTCTTACAAATTTGGTCATTCTGAAGACAGTTTGGTTTTACATTTTACAATTTGAAAGTCATTAACATACTTTGTAATTTCATGCATTTACTCATTGCCAGCTGTGATTGTTGGAAGTCACTTAGACTCTTAAATTATTCAATGCTACTGCAAATAATATTCTAAATAAACAAATAAATGCAAACTCCCTGTACCAGAGTTCAGGGATGCTGTTAAACACCCTATAGGAAAGCCTCTTCCTCTCCCATCCAATCTAAAATGTCAATAGTGCCAAGGTTGAGAAACCCTTACATAAATCAATAGTAAAAATCAAAAAGCAGATTTTTAAACATCAGTATATTGACACAGTAACTCTGACACATGAAACATACAAAGGCAAACTTTATAAATGCAAACAAATCTACATGAATGTTCTGTCTATTCACTCTAAATATTTGTGTTTATAAAAAGTTATTTTCAAATGTAGCCTTTGACTTACTTTCTAAAGCAAACTAAGAGTGACTAATTTTGCAAAGGATTTATTTCTCTAGGTGTTTATGTTTCTTTCCCTATTAAAAAAATTCATAAGCTGAAATAAAAACATTAATTTTCTGTATTAAAATGATAGCAGTAGGTAAATAATTTTAAACTGGGACAATGTTAATACACAAAGGTGGAGACTTGCTAGAATTAGGCTGAATATTCTATTTAAGCTTCCTGGTAGAAAATCTCAGGAGGAAATCTCACCAAGATGCAAAATTTTCAGGATCCATAAATTTAATTTTACCTATAGTTGATCCTATATTACTCAAGTGTTACCTAAAACAATGCCTGAAACATAGAAGTTACTGAATAAATACATTCTTAATTAGTCAGTTTGCTGTGGACAGTGAGCAAAAAAAAAAAATGATGCAAATATTGTTTGTAAAACTACATACCACTATTTAGAGGTATAGCCCAAATATGCTACTTCTATACTCATACCTCTGCCTTTCCCGGAAATTTCCTTTTCCCACCTTTTGTTCTTGGCTACTTCCTACACATATCCATGTGTGCACGTGCATATATATAGCACAAAAACAATATAAAGTGTAAACAAAAAATCAAACTCTTATCTAGGCATCCAAGATTGATAGTCAATAGTTACTATGTACTAGATACTGTTCTAGGTACTTTAGATGTCTTAATTTGTTTAATTCTTACAATAACCCCATGATATAAGTGCTTTAATTCTGTAGTGTAATATTCTCCATCTTTTTAACAATGCCCATAAACATTCCTCTAATAGCTCCCAGAGTTGGGAACTATGGGATGGCTCTTCTATTTGCTTGGAAGACACCTTCATGTGTTTAATTTTAGTTGCACCTTTAAGGATCAGACCAAAAGCCATATCTTATAGAAAAAAAAAGAAGTTGCTCTTCTTCTAGCTATAGCAGTTCTTTTTCTCTTTACTTTCAGTTAAATTTTGTGGGAAAGATACTCAATTTATCAGGTAACTTGTATAAAAATCCACCCCAAAACTTAATTGCTTAAAACAGCAACTGTATATTAGCTTTTCCTTCTATAGCTTGGCAATTTGAGCTGGGCTCAGCAATGTTTGCTCTTGGCTAAGTTTACCCATGCATCTTTAGCTCTGCTCTAGAAGGTTGGCTGGCCCTTGGCCACGGTGATGGGGGAAACTGGGCCATGTGCCTCTTATCATCTAGCAGAGTAGCTCAAAATTTATAGCTATTTATCAAAGTTCCCAAGAGTGAGTTGGCACAAAGCCACTTCTGTTGCACTCTACTCATCAAAACAAGTCACACGGGAAATGGAAATCGAAGATGGTGAGAAATAAAGTCTACCTCTGGATAGGAGGGCCCACACAGTCACATTGCAAAGGGTCCTGTACACAGGTAGGGGAGTAATTATAATAATACTTGCTACCAGTCTATCCAGCCCACCAAAAGGTCATATAGTCTGCTTGCAGTTAAGCACATCATTTTGTACACAGGGCCTGGTATGCAGTAAACGTTAAATGTAAGCTTTACATCAGTGAATACTTATTTTGAATTGTACACTTTTCTTTTATTCTTGGTTAAAATGATTTAAAAAGGAATCTAGGTCACAACTCATTCCCTGGTCTGACTACAATTAGTTTGGATCTTAAATCAATATTAGTATGTTTCTAAGAATTAGTAGGATGATTTGTCAAAAAGAATATATTTCAGAGGTGAGTATCCATCAATGCACAATACATTTGAAATTAATTTTTTTAAAGTTGTTTACATTTTTTTGGAGGACTAACTAGCAACGTACATCAAAGTCAGAAGCATATACCCTTTGATCTATTCTGCTTCTAGTAACTAATCTAAAGAATGTTTTGTCTTAAAATCATGAAAGACATGTTTAAAAAGGCATTCATAGTATTATTGTTTATAATATATACTTTCCTTTAGTTTTGTCTTAAAGTTTGTGAGATCATACAGTATTTGTCTTTCTATGTCTGGCTTATTTCACTTAGCATAATGCCCTCTAGGTTCATCCATGTTATGATAAATGACAAGATTTCCTTATTTTTTAAGAATGAAATATATCTATACATATATATAATCTCACAATATACATAAATAAATATATATCACAATTTCTTTTATATGTTGATGGATATTTATGTTGATTCCATGTCTTGGCTATTGTGAATAATGAAGCAATAAACATAGGATCTGTAAGATACTGATTTTATATTTTCCTGATATATACCCAGTAGTGGGATTGCTGGACCATATGGTGGTTCTATTTTTAATTTTTTAAGGAACCTCCACAATGGCTATAGCAATTTACATTCGCACTAAGAGTATACAGGGTTCCCTTTTCTCCACATTCTTGCCAACACTTACCTTTTGACTTTTGAGTAATAGCCATTCTAACAGGTGTGAGGTGCTATCTCATTGTGGTTTTGATTTGTAGTTCCCTGAAGATTAGTGATCTTGAGCACCTTTTTTTTAGAGTTTATTTAAAAAAAATTTTTTTTTAATTCAGCATATTATGGGGGTACAAATGTTTAGGTTACATATATTGCCTGTGCCCCACCCGAGTCAGAGCTTCCAGCATGTCCATCTCCCTGATGGTACGCACCTTTCCATATACTTTTTGGGCATCTGCATGTCTTCATTTGAGAAATATCTATTCAGATCCTTTGTCCATTTTTTAATCAAGTTATATGTTTTTGCACTATTGAGTTGTATGAGTTCTTTATATAGTTTTGATATTGACCCCTTATTGAATATATGATTTGCAAATATTTTCTCTTAATTCATGGTTTACCTTTTTATTTTGTTGAATATTTTCTTTGCTGTGCAGAAATTTTTAGTTTACTAGTCCCACTTGTTTATTTTTCTTTTGTTGCCTGTTTTTGGTGTCATATTAAAAAAAAATCTTTGCCAAGATCAATGTAAAGGAAATTTTCTCCTGTGTTTTCCTAAGTTTTCTTCTATGTAAACTTCCATGGAGTTTTATGGTCTCAGGTCTTACATTTAAGTCTTTGATCTATTTTGAGTTACTTTTTATGAATGGTGTAAGATAAGGGTCCAATATCGTTCTTCTGCATGTGGGTATCCAGTTTTCACAACACCATTTGTTGAAGACTGTCATTTCCTCTTTGTGTATTCTTAGTGTCCTTGTGAAAGATTAATTTATTGCATATGCATGGATTTATTTCTGGACTCTCTGCTTTGTTCCACTGGTCTATGTGCCTGTTTTTATACCAGTACAGTACTGCCTTGATTACTCTAGCTTTGTAATATATATTTGTAGTCTTTTGTGGTCCCATATGAAATTTAGATTGTTTTGTCTATTTCTGTGAAAAATGCCATTGGAACTTTGCAGATTTTGCATTGAATCTGTAGATCATGTTGGGAAATACGGACATTTTCTCAGTTGTCCTGTGTGCAGGAGACTCTCAACTAGCTTCTGGATTTCTGTTAGAGGTAATTGATCCATGTGTAGCTGTTTATTCAGTGCTGGAGTCCAGAGCTTCCTATTCTGCTATCCTGCTGATGTCACCTAGGATAATTTTAACAATCTTATTTCTTCTAATCCATAAACACAGGATATCTTTTAATTATTTATGTCTAATTAGGATCTAATTAGTCATCTTCCATGTCTGGCTTAGATTGTCTAAGTAGTATTTCCCTGCCTAATATATTTGTTTATAAAAAGTTTTATGGAGAGAAAGTTAAAAGATTTTCTAACCCTCCTCTATATGAAAAGAACATAAATTGTTCTCTTAACAACTTTCTTCAAATTATCTATACCATACAATTTGCTTAATGTTTTTTGAGTCCCTGGTAAATGCCAATCACTAGGACAAGTATATTCCTTGCATTTACATTTTTTGTATTTTTAAATGATCCTTTGAGGAGGGTATGATGATCTCGATTTAATAAATGAAAATACTGATTTTATGGGGGTGAAAAGTAAATGTGATATTAGGTTTAGAGTAAGATCCTAAAAGAAAAAAAAAAAAACTCCATTTTTGGACCCAATCAGAAGATTTTGACACTGGAGGTGATGATCTTTTTCCAGAACAGGTAGAACAACATCGATGGAAAGAGAAAAGAGGATAAATGACGAGAAACCTATCCAATCCCATTTCCTATTAAAGCAAGCCCAGTTCTTCAGAAATAACCAGCATAGTGACTTAAAAATACCAGTGACAGCAAATCCATGACTATTCAAGCCACAGGATTTAACTTTGGCAAATACAGAAAAAGCCCCTGCTACATCAAAGGAGAAATTGTCACCAGGGGCTGCTGAGGACAATTGACACTGTCAAGGAAAAGGAGAATTCATTCAATTAAACCAAACTCATTTTAACACCTTGATATTGAACACCTCCATAGGCTGGGGAAACAATGAGCAAGATGTGATCACTACCCTCAAGGCAACCTTAGTCTGATAGAAATAGGGTTCTAGAAATTGAACTTAAAAGCTCCAGAGTAATAAAACTTACTTATTCTCATTTTCTTTTACTCATTCTCACTTGATTACACTTCCCAAGCAGCAAGAACCTTTGCATAATAGGTTTCATATTTTTAAGGTGTTGCAATTTACAGAAAGGATTGCACACATTTTTCAAGCATGTGGTTGAAAGATCTTGTAGGGCTGTCCAGCCTCCTGCTGAGAAGAAATGTGAGTGGTGAATGGACTCAGTGGGAAACAGCATTATGGAACAGAGATTTGGGTATAAAATGTCAGCAGAGATGCATATACAGCACATACCTCTCCTGGCTGTTAGATCCTTTATATTCCACAAGTCTGTCTTTGGAATATATTCAACGTAAAAGTGACTTGTGAACTGCTATGTACTATAATGTATAATTATGCTTTACTATTACTATTTCTACAATAACCCACTTTCAAGTGGGAAGTGGGAAGTGCCCCTGTATTAAATCTTGAAGGTCAAGTATTTTCTTTATCTGGTCCTGGTAGGAGTAAGCAATAAAAAATTAAATGTTATTCAAACATCAATTCATCTAAGAATCTTTCATAATAAGGTCTTATTTATAACTCTGTTCTAGTACTTATCAAGTCATAATACATTTCAGAGGAGTTCTCAGACTATTCCAAAACAAGATGAGTTCCTTAGGGAAGAAGTTGTGTCTTATTGACCCTGAATATTACTTATATACAGTTCATTTTCAGAAGAAAAATAAGCAAAGAAATTATTACAAGGAAAATTGAAAAGAAGGGAAGAGAGAAAAAAGGAAGGAAGGAAGGAAAGGAAGAAGAAAGAGGCTGGTTTTTGATGAAAAATCTGGAAAGGAGGAATGAACAAATTACACTTTCTTTGCTTATGAAACTATGTCTTTTAGCATTAATATCACATTTCTACCACTGATAGGAGATGAGATCTGGGGTGAGAAGTGCAGAAATGGACTAAAAACAATGTGCTGCAGGTAATGTTGCGTACACTAATATTAAATGCTTCACTGCTTATCTGGTTATTTGCTTTTCACACCTGTCCTCAGGGACCAAATCAATGAGACGTTTGATGTCATGTTTTTGTGTGATCATCGTTGTTTATTTGGAAGCAATGTTTGCTTTCTCTTTGGTAAAGCTGATAGGACATGCTGGAGAGAATAGCTTACTAGGCAGCACCTTGAATAGAGTGGACGTGGATGAACATAGATAGCAAATAAGTGTTCAACCTGAGTTCACACGGAGAAGACGGGAATGTGGAGTCATGACGTTTAAGGGCTTAAAAAGTTGGTGACGTTGTACCTTGTAGGGGTTGGCAAATTTTCCTCTGTAAAGGACCAGATAATAAATATTTTAAGCTTTAAAAGTCATACTACTCTGCCATTATAGTGAAAAAGCAGCCATAGACAATACATAAACAAATGAACATGTTTGTGTTCCCGTAAAATTTTATTTACAGAAACAGGTGGCCAGCCCAGAGGCCATAGCAGACAATAATATAACATCCATGTGCTGCTAGAATTATAGTACAACATCACTGTTCGTTATATAGCCTTTCCCTGAATTCTTCAGCTATTTCACTACCATCTAGGTCAATCTTTTCTAAATAGAGGTAGGGGCGTGTGTGTTGGGAGGGGTTGTGTGATGTCGTCATTTATGTTGTTATTCTTATTCCCTTTGAGTCAACATCTGGACTGTGACCACATACAAGTTTAGGTCTAGTTTTGGAAACTGCAATGAAAAAGCAAACTGTTTTCATCTGAGATCCCTTCCGATATTTGGAAATGGCTGCCATATCCTTTTATTTTTAGTAAACTTTTAAATTTAGAACAGTTTTATATTTACAAAATTATTGTAAAGAGAGTATAGAGACATCCCATATATCTCACACTCAGTTTCCCCTATTATTAACATCTTATATTAGTATAGCACATTTGACACTACTGATGAACCAATATTGATACGTTATCATTAAGTCCACACATTTCTGAGATTTACTCATTTTTTTCCCAGATGTCCTTTTTTTCTTCCAGAATCCCATCCAGGATACCAAATTACATTTAGTAGTAATGTTTTCTTAGACTTTTCTTGCCTGTGGCAATTTCTCAGACATTCCTTGTTTGTGATGACCTTGACAGTTTTGAGAATTACTGGTTAGGTATTTTGTGGAATATAATTTGGATTTGTCTGAAGGTTTTCTCATAATTAGACTGGGGTTTTGGGTTTTAGAAGGAAGACCATAGAGGTAAAATACCATTTTTATCATATCACATCAAGGGCACACACTTTCGACAAGCCTTATCATAGTTGATGTAAATATTGATCACCTGCTGATATAGTGTTTGTCAGATATCTCTATTGGAAAGTTATTCTTTCTCCATTTCCATACTGTATTTTTTGGAAGACAATTATCATATGTAGTACACATTTGAGTGAGGTGTTATCTTCCACTTCTTTAAAGGTGAAGAATCTATACAAATTGCAATTCTTCTGCATGGGAGATTTGTCTGTATTCCACTTACTATTTATTTATTCAATCATTGGTATCAGTATAGACTTACAGATATTTTATTCTTTGGGCTATAGTTCATTTCTACTTTATCATCTTGCTCAAATTCTTCCAGCTATGTGTATCATTTTCTTACCTTCTGGCACTCTAAAATGTTCCAGGATCATCCGATATAGTTCTTGCCCCAGTGCTAGAATCAGTCCTTTCTTAGAGGAACTCTCATTCCTTTTATTGGAGAATGGTATGGGAAACCAAGTTTTGGGTGTTAAATGTATTTGCTGCTGTTGGGATATTTTTGCTTTTAGGATCTCTTAGCTGACAAAGCAAGGAGTTATATGTATGTATACTAACCCATGTACATACATATATCTATATATATTTCTGTATCTATAATAATCTAAATATGAGTTTGTACTGATATCTCTAAATCTGATCCATTACTACGTGGGTTGTTTTTTCATCTTCCAGTGCTTATCTGTAATATTCCTTTCCAACAATGAAAACACTGGCTCCTACTATGCCATCCGTTTACTTAATAGCTTAAATCCAATATACACGTATGGTGGTTTTAGAGTCATTAACACATGCATCTATGGGAAGCAACTTTATCAACTATAATATTGTGCTTACGTATAGCTCCTTTTGTCTTTAGTCTTATGGATTTCATTCATTTTCAGAGTTACTCACATCAGCACCTTATTCCATCTATTCCACCAACTTCAGTAGGTTGTTTAATGTGCCTGTAATGAGTTGTTTTTTTGTTACATCCTACATTCCGTCCCGGGATTTTCCAGCCCTCTAAATAATTTTTTGAAAATTTGTGTGTATTAAGGTTTATTCTTTGTGCTGTAAAGTTCTATGGATTTTGACAAATGCTAAATATTTTATATTCACCATTACAGTGGCATAAAGAATAGTTTCACCACCCTAAGTATGCTAGGTGGGTAATCTATTCAGCCCTCTCCTTTTGCCCACCCACTGTATTCCTGCTAACCACTGATCTCTTTATGATCTCTATAATTTTGCCTTTTCTAGAATGTCATATAATTGGAATCACACAGTATATAGCTTTTTTAAACTGGCTTCTTTTGCTTAGCGATATGCATTTAAGATTCATCCACGTCTTTTCATGGTTTGTTAGTTCATTTGTTTTTATCTCTCAATAATATTCTGCTGTATGAAAGCACCACAATGTATTTACTGATTCTTGGTTGGCAAGACATCTTAGTTGCTTCCATTTTCATGATTATAAATAAAACTGTTATAAACATTTGTGTGCCAGTTTTTGTATGAACATAAATTTTGAAATTAGTTGGGTAAATACCTAGGAGTATGATTGCTGAATCACATAGTAAGACTCTGTTTAGTTTTCCAAAAATCTGCCAAGCTGTCTTCCAAAGTGGCTGTCCCATTTTTCCTTCTCATTAGTAATGGATGAGGGTTCCTGTTGTTTCATATCCTCACCAGTAATCGCTATTGTCAAGTGTTTGGATTTTAGCCATTCTAACAGGTGTATAGTGGTATCTCATTTTTTTATTTTAAATTCCCTAAGGACAAATGATGTTGAGCATCTTTACATATGCTTTTATTTCTTATGCTTTCATTTTCCACTTGTATTTCTTCCTTGATGAAGTGTTTTAAAATGTTTTGCCCATTTTAAAAATTATTCCTTTTCCTATTATGAGTTTTAAGAGTTCTTTATCTAGTTTGGATACAAGTCCTTTATCAGATATGTACGTTCTCCTCCTCAGTGACTTGTATTTCCTTAACAGAACCTTTTGCAGACAATTTTTAAAACATAATTTTAATGATGTCCAATTTATGACTTTTTTCTCTTATAGATTGTGTTGTTGATATTATATTTAAATCTCTCCACCAAACCTAGGGTGTTGTAAATTTTCTCCTGTACTTTCTTTTTATAGTTTTAGAGTTTTGCATTTTAAATTTAGATCTCATGATCTCTTCAAATTCATTTTTGTGTAAGGTCTAATGTCTGGCTCTAAGTTTGTTATTTATCATTACTATTATTTTGCATATTATTATTATTTTGTAGGGTGTTCAGTGTTCCTGCATTATTTGTTGTAAAGACTAACCTTTCTCCTTTGAATTGCCATTATTTTTTTTCTTTTTTCTTTTTAAGTATTATGGGCACATAATAGTTATATATCTTTATAGGCTACATGTGATGTTTTGATACAGGAATGCAATGTAAATTAATCAAATCAGGGTAACTGGGTATCTATTACTTCAGGTATTTTTATTCTTTCATCAAAGATAAATTGACTGTATTTTGTGAGTCTATTTCCTGGGTCTCTTTTCTGTTCCATTGTTCCATAGGTCTATTCTTTAGTTAATACCACACTGTCTTATTTATAAGTCTTGAAATTGGGGAGTATTAAGCTTTGTTTTTCTTCAGATTTGTGTTGGCCATTCTAGGTCTTTACCCTTTCCATATAAACTTTAGGACCAGTTTGTCAATATCTGCAAAAATAATGTGCTGGGATTTCATTGGGACTGCTTTGAACTTTTAGGGCATGTTGGGAAAAATTGACAT
>NW_012148308.1:1980911-1982621 GCF_000956105.1 Propithecus coquereli
TTAAGAAACTAGTGAAATTAGAGCTACTTAAGCATAAAGCATGCAATAGGAAAAAAAAAATTAGAGCAAAAAAAAAAAATTTGTGAGGTACAGGAGTTTTTGTTGTTTTTGTTCTCAATTATTTGATAATCATATTGTCTGCAAAGAAACTTTTATTTCTTCCCTTCCAATCTGTATATTTTTATTTTCTTTTTTATTGTGCTAACTGGTACTTCAGTGCACTGTTGAATAAGAGTAGTTGCTGAAAACATCTTGCCTTGTTCTCTGTCTTAGGAAGAAAGCATCCAGTTTGTCACCCGTAAATATGATGTTTGCTGTAGAGTTTTTGTACATGTTCTTTATCAAGTTGAGGAAGTTTCCCTGTGTTTTTAATTTGCTGAGAGTTTTCCTCATGAATCAATAGTGTATTTTGTCCAATTAATTTTCTGCTTCAATTGATATGATCATATGATTTTTTTCATTAGTCTGTTGTAATGGATTATGTTCATTGATTTTTGAATATTGATGCACACTTGGATACCTGGAATAAATCCCATTGGTTGTAGTATATTTATCATTTTTATCCTTTGTTGGATCAGTGTGTAAATATTTTATCGAGAATTTTTGTATCCATATTCATGAGAGATATTGGTCTATAATCTGCTCTATTGCTATGTCTTTACCTGGTTTGGGTATTAGAGCAACACTGTCTTTTTAAAACAATACTCATTCTTTTTTAAAATTACAAATAAAAATGGTGTATTTATGCTGTAAAACATGATGTTTTTAAATAGGTATACATTATGGAATGGCTAAGTAAAGTGAATTAACACAACCATTATCTCACATACTTAACATTCTTTTTGTGGTGAGAACACAACATCTACTCTCTTAGCAATTTTCAGGTATAGAATCCATTGTTATTAACTATAGTAACCATATTGTACAATAGTTGTCTTTGACTTATTTATCCTGTCTTAATGAAATTTTGTATCCTTTAACCAACATCTTGCCAATCCGCTTCCACCCCCAGCACTTGGTAATCACCATTCTACTCTTTGTTTCTGACTTTTTTAGATTCCACGTATAAGTGAGATCATGTGGTATTTGTCTTTCCGTGCCTGGCTTGTTTCACTTAACATAATGGCCTCCGGGTTCATCCGTATCGTCATAAATGATAGGATTTGTAAATTTTTTACAGCTGAATAGTATTCCATTATAAGTACCACATTTTCTTTATCCATTCTTCTGTTGATGAACACTTAGGTTGATTCCATATCTTGGCTATTATGAATAATGGTACCATAAATATGGGGATGCAGCTATCTCTTTGACATACTGGATTTCATTTCCTTTGTATATATACCAAGTAGTGGGATTGCTGGATCATACAGTAGTCCTATTTTTAATTTTTTGATGAATCTCTATACTGTTTTCCACAGCTATTCTAATTTATATTCCCACCAACACTGTGCAAGGCTTCCCTTTTCTTCACTTCCTCATGAATATTCGCTGACCTTTTTGAATAAGTCAGAAAGTGTTCCCTTTGCTTCTCTTTTCTGGGAGCAATGGTGGAGAGTTAGTATCACATCTTTACTTGTTTCCTACAATTCACCATTGAAATCAGCTGACTCCGGTAATTTATTTTTATAAGATTATTAATTACTGATCCAGATTGTCTATTTCTCCTTGTGTGAGTTTTTGTAGTTTGTTATCATTTAAGGATTTGGT
>NW_012148308.1:1983917-2000660 GCF_000956105.1 Propithecus coquereli
GGTTATCAGCCCTTTATCAGATTTGTAGCATGCAAAAATTTTCTCCCATTCTGTAGGTTGTCTGTTTGCTCTTGTGACCGTTTCTTTGGCTGTGCCGAAGCTTTTTAATTTGATCAGGTCCCATTTATTTATTTTGGTTGTTGCTGTGATTGCCTTTGGGATCATCTCACAAATTTTGATACATTATATTTTCATTTGTGTTGACTTCAAAAGATTTAATTTCTATTTTTGACCATGTGTTATTTAGGAGTGTGTTGGTTAATTTCCAAATATCTTGGGGGATGTTTTGGCTGTCTTTCTGTTATTGAATTCTGGTTCAATTTCCATTGTGGACTGAGAAATGACAGTGTATGATTTCTATTCTTTTGTATTTGTTAAGATGTGTTTTGTGGCCTGAAATGTGGTCTATGTGAGATGAGAAGAACGTGTATTCTACTGTTGTTGGAAGGAGTGTTTTGTAAGTATCAATTAGATCAAGTTGATGCATGGTAGTGTTCATGTGAAGAATATTCCTATTGATTTTTCTGACTGATTCATCTACCAATTGCTGACAAGGAGTGTTGAAATTCCAACTATAATGGTTAGATTTTTCCATTTTTCCTTTCAGTTTTTCAATTTTATCTCTTTTTGTTTCACATATTTTGATGTTTCTTTTGTTAGGAGCAGACACATTTATGATTGTTTTGTATTTTTGGAGAATTCATTGATTCATCATTATGTAGCATTTTCTTTTATTACTGATAATTTTCCTTCTTTTGAAGTCTGCTGTGGCAGTATCTGAAATTAATATGATTGTTCAGTTTTCTTTTCTTTTTTTTTTTTTTGAGACAGAGTCTCACTCTTTTGCCCAAGCTATAGACTCAAACTCCTGGGCTCAAGTGATTCTCCTGCTTCAGCCTCCAAAACAGGTAGCACTATAGACATGCAACACTGTGTCGAGCTATTTTTTTTATTTTTTGTAGAGACGGGCTCTTGCTATGTTTCCCAGGTTGGTTTCAAACTCCTGGCCTCAGGAGACCCTCCCTCCTTGGCCTCCCAAAGGACTTGGATTACAGATGTGTGTGAGCCACAGTTGTCAGCCGTAGCTTTCTTTTTTTTTTTCAGCATATATGGGGGTACAGATGTTTAGGTTACGTATGTTGCCCTTGCCCCCCCTTCCCCCCCTAAGTCCGAGTTTCAAATATGTCCATCCTTCGCATGGTGCGCATTGCACTCTTTGTGTATGCATATACCCGTCCCCTCCCCCTCCCCCCTGCCCAACATCCAATAGATGTTATTCTTATATGTACACTTATGTGCTGATCAGTTAATACCAATTTGATGGTGATACATGTGGTGCTTGTCTTTCCATTCTTGGGATACCTCACTTAGTAGAATGCATTCCAGCTCTATCCAGGAGTATACAAGATATATCACCATTGTTTCTTAAAGCTTAATAGCACTCCATGGTATACAAGTAGAAGTACCATTTGATCCAGCAATCCCATTACTGGGCATCTACCCAAAAGACCAAATGATACTGTATAAGAAAGACACCTGCACCCGAATGTTTATAGCAGCACAATTCACAATTGCAAAGATGTGGAAACAACCCCAGTGTCCATCAATACATGAGTGGATTAATAAAATGTGGTATATGTATACCATGGAGTACTACTCAGCTTTCTTTTGATTAGTAGTAGAATGGTTTATTTTTCTCAGTTTTTTTACTTTGAACTCATCAAATTCTTTCTATTGAAAATGAGTTTCTTGTAGTCAGCCTAGAATTAGATCTCCTTTTTAAAAAATCTAATCTTTGTGAATCTCTGTCTTTTAATTGGGATATTTACAACATTAACATGTAAAGTTATTATTGACATATCTGGGTTCATATCAAATGTGTTTGTAACTATTTTCTATCCATTACATATTTTAAATTTTTACTGCTTTTCCTGCCTTCTGTGGTTTTAACTGATCATTTTATGTGATTCTATTTTATCTCCACTATTGGTGTATGTCATTATTTTTCTTTAAAAAATTAGTGGTTGCCTTAGAGTTTACAATATGTATTTTTAACAAGTTTCTGACCTATGTCATTTTCCTTTTGCCTAAAGAAAATCTTTTAACTTTCTTGCAAGGCTGGTTTCTGGAAATAAATTCCCTACTTTTTTGTTTATCTGAGAAAGTTTTCATTTCTCCTTTGCTTTTGAAGCATAATTTGGCTGGATATAGAATTCCAGGTTGGTTTTTCTTTTTCTTTCAACAATTTAAATATTTCACTGTACTTTCCTCTTGCTTGCATGATTTTGGACAAGAAGTCTGCTGTAATCCTTATCCATGCTCTCGTTATGGGTAAATTGTCCCTCACCCCACTGGCACCACCAACTTATTTCAAGATTATGTCTTTGTACTTGGTTTTGAGCATTTAAATGTGATATACCTAAATGTATGCCTTCTTCTGTGGGAAGGAGGGTGTTATTCTAGTTGATACTCTCTGAGCTTCTTAGGTCTGTGGTTTGGTGGAACTAATTTTAAGAAGTTCATAGCCATTATTACTTCAGATATTTCTTCCACTTTATTTGCTCTATCTTCATTTTCAAGTATTCTAATTATGCCTTTATAACACATTTTGAAATTGTCCTATAAATCTTGGATTTTTTAAAAATTCATTTTTCTATTTGTATTTCTGTTTAGGACATTTCTATTGACCATTCTTCAAACTCGCTAATTTTTTCTTTGGCCATATTGAACTACTAATGAGTATCAAAGCTGCTCTTGATTTTTGTTATGGTGGTCTTGATTTCTAGCATTTCCTTTTGATTCTTTATTAGAATTTTCCCCTCTTTTGTTTATTTTTCCCATTGGTTCCTGTAACTTATCTATTTTTTCCTATTAGAGCCTTTAACATATATATCCTAGTTATTTAAATTCCATGTCTGATAATTCTAACTTCTGTGTCATATCTGAGTCTTATTCTTATGTTTCCTTTGTTTGTTCAGACTATGTTTTTTGGTCTTTTGGTGTGCTTTGTAATTTTTTTGCTGAAAGCTGAACATGTTATATATTGGGTAATAGGAAGTGAGGGACATAGGCCTCAATGGTTAGGATTATGTTAATCTGGCTAAGAGTTGTGTTTTGCTTCATGTGTGCTTTTGTGTCCTTGTTTTTATCTCTCTCCTTGACTTTGAATATCCTCAAGTACTTCTAACAGAGAGTCTGTTTCTTGCAGGTGCTTCAACTGTAATCCATTATTTATTCATTTATTTATTTATTTGTTTATTTTATTTTTTTAATTTTAGAATATTACTGGAGTACAAATGTTTAGGTTACATACATTGCCTTTGCCCCACCCGAGTCAGAGCTACAAGCGTGTCCATCCCCCAGACGGTGTGTACCACACCCATTAGGTGTGAATATACCCATCCCCTCCTCCTACCTCCTACCTGCCAGACATCTGATGAATGTAATCCACTGTTTAAATGGTGACAAGGTGTGGAGGAGGCAAGTGTTATATAATCTTTTTTTTAAAATTTTTTTTTTAAATTTCAGAATATTCTGGGGGTACCAATGTTTTGGTTACATATATTGCCTTTTAATTAAATTTCTGGCATCAGTAGGTCTCTGTTTCTTGCCTATGACTTTGCTGAATATTTCCCCTTGTGGAGCTCCCTCAAGCCCATTTAAGTCATACAGAGAGACTCTATGTGACTGGATGGGAAGGAATCTCATTTTCCCATGGCTGTAGGACAAGGCTCTGATAAATTCCTTCCCCCTAGAGAGTTATAGATAAAATGCTGGGCAGATTCACAATGATTACTCTTCCCCTTCTCCTGCCAGAGTCCTGTGGGTATTTTACTTAGATCTTCACCACGGGAACTTGGTGGAATCCCTGGAGGTAAAACTCATGACATTGTGGGACCTTCCCAAGACTAGTCCACCATGAGCTTCTAGCAGTTTATCCAAGTTTCCAGTGTTCCTACCTCTTTATGGCTTCAGTAGGTTCTGCTCCAGGTAAGCAGATCATGGCTTCATTCCCTAGATTTGTTTTTCTCCAGGGATTTCAGAGTGGTGGTTTGTACTGCTAACTCCATGCACAAGCAACCTCAAATAAGGTTATCATTTTTCAATTTGGCTAGCATTTTCTTATTGTAAGGGTGGGACTGGTAACTTCCAAGCTCTTCACATGCAGGACCTGAAGTTGGAAGTCTGTCACATCCTTTTGAGGATTTGTTCCTTTGCCAGGTTAAATGCCAGTTGTTTCAAATATTTTTTATTATTTATGATTTTCAGGTACTTTGAAAATATTTGAAGGACAGCCAAGAACACAATTACTCTCTTAATTTGGGATGAAACCAACTGGCCTACAATACTCCAGGTGTAGTCTAAGCAATATAGAGAATGATCATCTCCTTTATTAATGGCCTGAGATAGCTTTTTTAGATGGCTTAGTGTTTTGTCTCCATTTTCCTCAGTGTTCATGACAGTAGTGCAAGTATTATTGACATTCTATACATCCTGTTCCTGTATGATTTTATAAAGCAGCATCTTTTTAAAAAATTATTGTTTTTTTGTTTTTGTTTTTTTGGCTCACACCTGTAATCCTAGCACTCTGGGAGGCCAAGGCGGGAGGATCACTTGAGGTCAAGAGTTTGAGACCAGCCTGAGCCAGAGCAAGACCCTGGCTCTAAAACAAATAGAAAAAATTAGCTGGGCGTGGTGGTACATGCCTGTACTCCCAGCTACTTTGGGGATTGAGGCAGGGGGATCCCTTGAGCCCAGGAGCTTGAGGTTGCTGTGAGCTAAGCTGACACCTTGGCACTCAGAGCGAGACTATGTATCAAAAAAAAAAAAATTCTTGTGTGTGTGTAGAAAAATCATGAACTGTTTCATATGCTTTCTCTGTGTATGTATGGGATTAAAGTAGACTAGATAATTCTTATGAATTTTGTGAATAAAGTTTTTCAACAATTTACAGAGCATTTTAAAACACATCATTTTAAAAATTATATCAACTTTCTGGTCTATAAAATAGGTCTTTAAATTACAATGCAAACACAACTTCAGTATACCATATGGCATTGTTGGAGGATAAGATTTTTTTCCCTATTTATTTACTCCTAATTGATTAATAATTGTGCATATTCATGGGGTACATAGTGATGTTTTGATACATGTAATGTATAGTGATCAGATCAAGATAATTAGCATATCTATCATCTCAAACATTTAATATTTCCTTGTGTTGGGAATACCCATAGCTTTAATTTTTTTAAATACCCGGCAGAGTGGTTTGTAAATAGTATGAGAAAACCAAATTATAGCTTGTTTCTTCATCATTCTATTGGCAAGAAATCTGAAGTTCAGAGGGGCTACTGCCATTTCCAAAGTCATGCGATTAGTAGATGACTATGCCATTTATTGGGTTATAGTCCTTTCCTATCACTCTATAACATAGTATCAAAATTTTGGAACAATATTTTTACTCTTCTTTCTCTAACTGAAAATCTACAGAATAAATGTAAACAGTTCCAGGAATTTGATTCTGTTTGATGTAAGGCATGAATCTCTCTCTCTCTCTCTCTCTCTCTCTCTTTCTCTCTCACACACACACACTCACACACACACACACTGTCCAGAAATGTCGGCTAGGTCAGGTTTTCTAAAATCCAGTCAGAATGAGTCCCTCCATATTCCCAAGAGCCTGAGTGTGCTCATAACAGGAAAGGACATTGTTTGAGCCTCAGCCACCCAGCAGTGTATCCCTTAATTAAATGATGCAGCAACATATGGGAATTAGCAAAGAAATTAAGAATCTAATAGAGCAGAACACAGTAATGTTGATGTAAATGGAGAGGAGCTCCATGTTGGCAAATTAAAAAGAGAGAGAGAGAGAGAGAGAGAGAGAGAGAAAGAGAGAGAGAGAGAGAGAGAATAATCCATGACAAAGTAGACAACCATAGTAAAAAGAATCTGAGCACTGAGTAGCAAATAGGACCCTAAAGGTCAACTAACCCTTATCGGATTCTATGTCCCAGTTGCTGAGGACTTTGGCCCTTGGCGGCGGGTGGGGGTGGGGATTGGCCAGGTATTTTGAAAAGCTCAAGTGAATGGAAAGACACAAAAATATGAGTCATCTCCTCTTGTCCCATCCTTCATATACTCAATCAGCCAATTCTTCATTACTTTGATCAAGAAATAAGTGTAGAAGCTTACCATATGTCCCTGCTGCCCTAAATGTAAAGTTCATGGGAAATAGGACAGATATGGTTCCTGACTTCATGAAAAACATAATCTTGACTGTGAGAAAGAATTTCTTATATTAAGCCAAAAGGAGGGTACCCAATTATTCCTGATTGCTTTCTTTTAAATCCTGTAAAACATTATAATTTTTTTATTATGTGGTATTTTGTGAAATAATTAAAAATAGCCACTGTGTTTTAGAATATGTTCTGCCTTCTTGGTTTAAGATTATATATTTTTTTGATTTATAACAAAGGCATTGGGTTACCCAGATAATGTCAGAAGGAGTACAAGGGAAAGGATCTATCTTTATTGTATTTCTACCATGTGCCAGACCCATGAATTGTGCTGTTCATCTAAACTGTATATGACCCATGAGTGTACTGACTTTATCTGTGTTGTTTTCTACTGTATCCCAACATTTAAAGTGGCATCAGGAGCATGGTGTGTGCTGAGAACTTATTTGAAGAAGGAAAAAATACAATCTTTATATCAGTTCTGTAATATATTACTATATCCCCTTCACGGATGAAGAAACTTGTCTGGTGTATGAGCAATACTCCTCCAACACAAGTTGACAGAACCTAGTACAAGCAAAGTACTTCTATTACCTAGTATAAACAAAGTACTTCTATTACCACTACTATTGCTAATAACAACAATTATTATTTAATAGAACATAAAGATGGGAAGTGACATAACTGGATCCAGGTGTCAAATAATGTCTTCAGATCTCTATTTTCTTTCTGTTTTATAGCTTAGTTTACTTTCTTCCAACTTAATTGTTTTCTTTTCTAAAAATAGTATCTCCACTAAGTATCAAAGAAGACAACAAGTAGCTCCAGGCTTGCTGTGTGCACCTGCAATGAGTCACTGTTTTATCATGGTGACTGAACTTTGAACAATTCATTGAACAGATTCATTCATGAAAAATATTGCAGACTAATTATTAAAATTATTTTTACTGGAGAGAAGTCATGTTTCATGGAATACTTAAGTTATTTGGTTCTAGAAGAACTATGGAATAATTAAAACATTCCAAAAAATCAAAATTTCATTTTATAATGATTGGAGAAAAAGATAAAACAGGGATGCTTCCTAATTGAGTCTACCTTTGCATGGGAAAGTAAGAAATCAAAGTCAACATTCCTGTAGAGATTGATGAAAGCTAGAATGCAGAACACACTGGTGCAAATGGCAAGGCCACAGGATCAGAAACATGGTCTTGAATTAGAGTAGCACAGAGGATCATTCTTATTCCAGGTGAGGTATTAGGGAGTGAAATGTTCCAGTGTAGTATGTTTCACATAATCTTCATGTTGTATCATATAACTGCAGTCCCCAACTCCCTGGCTGCAGACCTGTGGTGGTCCGTAGCCTGTTAGGAACTGGGCCACACAGCAGGAGGTGAGCAGCTGTGAGCAAAGCTTCATCTGTATTTACAGCCACTCCCCATCACTCGCTTCATCACTTGAGCTCTGCCTCCTGTCAGATCGGCAGCGTTATATTCACGTAGGAGAGCGAAGCCTACCGTAAACTGTGCATGTGAGGGATCTAGGTTGTGCGCTCCTTATGAGAATCTAATGCCTGATGATCTGAGGTGGAGCTGAGGTGGTGATGCTACCTCTGGGGAGCAGGGACAAATACAGATAATCATTAGCAGAGAGGTTTGACTACACAGAGACCATAATAAATCAGTTGCTTGGAGACTCATATCAAAACCCTATCTGTGAGTGGCAAGTGGCTATTAAGCTGCATCTGGTGGCAGGGTGTTCAGTGGCAAGTGAGTTGATGTACTTGATTTGTACAGCTGCTTCTGGTGGCGGGCTTTACCTCAGAATCCGATACTTATTTCAGTCCATGCATGGCCTGTCCATTATTTTATTTACGACTTCCATCCGCGCCTCTTTCTCACACTACACGCTTGTCTCAGTCACAGTTTTGGTAAGCCCACAAGCTAACCCTAGCAAAAATGAGTAAAAAGCAGATATCGCTGGAGAGCTTCTTTGAAAAGGGGCAAAGACCCAATGATGAGACAGCAGAAGACTCTAAGACTGACAACGAAATGAAAGTTTTACTTAAAAGAAAATACCAAGAGTCCTGCTGAAATTACAGGTTCATTGCAACAGATGATTCACATTCTCAAAGCCCACTTTTTATAATATCTGGCAACCAGCTATCCAACAAAGCCAGGAAACCTTCAAAACTGCCTCCCACATGAAGACCAACACCCTGCATCAAAAGACAAGTCTTTGGAGTTTTTCAAAAGAAAAAAAAAGTGAACTTGAAGAACAGAAGAAATTACTGAAGGCCACCACTTCATCAAATGTGTCTGCACTGAGAACATTATTCCTACGGGCTAACCACATTGCTAAAGCTAAGAAGCTCTTTACTATTAGTGAAGAGTTAATCCTGCCTGCTGCTAAGGACATTTGCCATAAACTTTTAGGAGAGGCTGCTGTTCAAAAGGTGGCATGTGTTCCTCTTTCAGCTAGCACCATAACTAGATGAACTGATGAAATTGCAGAGGATATTGAGGCACAATTGTTAGAATTAATGAGTCACCTTGGTATGGAATCCAGGTTGACGAGTCTACCAGTGTTGAGAACAAGGCAACAGTGCTTGTTTGTATGCAATGTATTTTTCAGGAGGATATACATGAGAATGTATTATGTGCACTTTTGTTGCCAACCAACACCCCAGCTTCAGAACTTTCAAGTCTTTGAATGATTACATATCAGGAAAACTGAATTGGTCATTTTGTGTCGGTCTATGCACAGACGGAGCATGTGCCATGACTGGACGGCTTTCTGGTTTCACTACTCAGGTCAAGGAGGTCACTTTTGAATGTGAGTCTACGCACTGTACAGAAATGCTTACTAGCTAAAAAATGTCACCTGAACTAAATGACATTTTGCAGGATGTGATTAAAATTATCAACCACAGTTAAGTACATGGCCTTAACTCACATCTGTTCAGGCACTCTGTGAGGAGATGGACACAGAGCACACGTGTCTTTTCTTATACACAGAAGCAAGATGGCTTTCTAAATGTAGATCACTGGCCAGATTTTTTGAGTTATGAGAGCTGCTCCAGAGATTTCTTTTAGAAGAACAGTCACCACTGGCAGCACATTTCAGTGACTCAGGATGGGTCACAAAACTTGCTTACTTGTGTGACATGTTCAACCTGCTCAGTGAACTCAAACTGTCAGTTCAGGGGAGAATGGCAACTGTGTTCAAGTCGGCAGATAAAGTGGCTGCATTCAAAGCCAAACTGGAATTAGAGGAGTGACAAGTAAACATTAGGATTTTTGACATGTTTCAAACAGTAGCAGAGGTTTTGAAAAAGGCTGAGCCAAGGCCTTTTTTCTCCCAGTTGGTGCATGATCACCTATCTCACTTTCAAAAGAGTTTGAGCATTACTTCCCAACCACAAAAGACCCCCGAACTGTGAAGGAATGGATTGTCGATCTATTTGTGAATAAGCCAGGTGAATTGACTTTGTCCATGCTAGAAGAGGATCAACTGCTTGAGATCGCAAATGACAGTGGCCTTAAAAGTATGTTTGAGACAACTTCAAATCTCCACACGTTCTGGATTAAAGTCAAGGCACAATATCCTTAGATTGCCACAAAAGCGCTGAAAAGCCTGTTTCCATTTCCAACATCGTATCTTTGTGAAGCAGGGTTTTCTGCAGTGACAGCAACCAAAACGAGATTACAGAGTGGGCCAGACATAAGCAACACACTTCAGGTATCATTGTCTCCCATCACCTCCAGATGAGACTGTCTAGTTGTAGGAAAACAAGCTCAGGGCTCCCACTGGATCTACATTACAATGCAGAAGTACGAGTTCTATAATTATTTCATTATATATTACAATGTGATAATAATAGAAATAAAGTGTCAATAAATGTAATGCACTTGAATCATCCCAAAACCATCCCCCTTGTCTTCCATGAAATCGGTCCCTGGTGCCAAAAAGGCCAGGGACAGCTGTTATGAGTGTAATAACAGAGATACAATGAAAAATAGCTAACAGTTATTGAACACTTAGTTTACACCAAGCACTGCTTTAAAATGTTTTGATGTATATCTTTACAATCCTTACAAAAGCCATGTGAAACTGATAACTCTACTTCCGTATTTGGTATATGAATAAAAGGCACGGATAGGTAAGGCCATGTACTTAACTGTGGTTGATAATTTTAATCACATCCTGCAAAATGTCATTTAGTTCAGGCGACTAAAGGCTTTCACTGCAAATACATAGTGAGGCCAAGGTTTGTAATCTGACAGTCTGACTTCAGAATCCATGCAATTAAACATTAAAATGTACAGTGTGAAAATACACTCCTCAGGCAGGATTAATACAGCGAAGTCTTTAATTTATTATGCTGCATTTGTGCTTCTCAGAGTAGTTGTGTTTTCACAGGTAAACAGTAAATTACAAGGTAGATAGGGGAATAAATATTTTAGACAAGACATATGCAAAGGCATGGCATATTTGGGGAATTATATAGTTTGCTATTCCTCACTTGTAATGAGTGAGGAGGAAAGGATGGAAGGGCATATTGGAGGGAACAGTATGGTCACTTTGCAGAGTCCTTTTTATCCCATACTCATAATGAAAACCGCATTCTGAGTCATGGCATTTTCATAGTATTTTCCAGCTCAGAGATAACAGTGATGCCATGCTCTATATTCCTAACCCCCACACTGCTCCAATTTAGAGTCTGGTCAAGGCAAAGGAGAATGTAAGAGCAACTGCAAAAAGGAATTACTGCAATTCACAGCATCTCACCACAGCCCATTTACTGTATATGATTTTATATGTTCCATGAAAGTGTTCACATTTCAGAGCATTTAAAACAAATGAGACATTTATTAGTGTAACCTTTATTCTGGAGATGATTTAAGCCATTTCAAAAGTAACTAAACGAGGAACACAATTTCCCATACACTGGAGTCATCCCCATGTCCCCACCAGCCCAGAAAATGCTTCAGTAACTTTAATGCTCTGTACATCTTCTGAAACATCTACATAAATAATCTATTGTTCTAAAGGTCACAGAGGTAGAGGATCACTTTGAAATGGAAGGTAAGTAAATGAATGGGTAATGTGGTGCCATAAGTTTGGGTATTTCCATTACCTCTTTATCTTTATATACAGGTGGGCATTAAAGGACATGATGTAGTGACCTGCACATGTATGTTTCTGGGTACTGCAAGGGACAGAAGAATGACTACAAGTGTGTAGGCTCTAATGTGCCCCGACCACTTCTCCGCAGGACAAAAACTATGAAGTGTCTAGCAAACATGGCATTTTGCTGGCCTTCCTTGTCTCTGCTTAAATGGGAGGAAGCCTCATTAAAACACCAAGTCTCAAAGACATACTTCAGCCACAGACCTATTTCAAGTTAAAGGCCATCCTGTGAACATGGCCTTAAGAGTTCACTTGCAACTTTCAAACATCCCATAAATTTGCAGTTAATAGGAAGGTTGATAAATTCTCTCTCAATTTAACTGCTGTTCAGAGCTGTCATCTTTCTTGATAGATGTCACAGCCTAAAGAAGAGATTTCTAAGACATTAAATAGCACTGCAGGGTTGAACATCCCAAATTATTTTACATATTACCTGGGGTAACTTTAAAAAAAAATGTCCACTAGACACATGGAACATTAGAATTGAACAGACAGTAGAGACCTCTTAGCCAGATATGGGTGACAAGCCTTTCATTTTACAGGGTGGTGAGGCAGGGAGGGATGAGGTACGTAATAAAAGACTCAGAAATGCGATTGGAACTGCAATCTCTTCCTGGAGGTTCCCTGTTCTTTCCAAGATTACAGGGAGGCCAACTCTCCCACTTTGCAAATTAACAACTTTTGCATGTGGGCTGGAGACCAGAAGGCTAAATGACCTCAATTATAGCCTATAGTTGTAAATAAATAAATTTTTTAACACTGAAAGGCTCCCTACAGCACCATCTGTCAGAACTGAGCTCTGTCCAGCTACAGAACTGTAAGGACAAGGTTTATTGCCATAATAGAATGCTCCATCTTTATCAAGTCCTGGTGAATTCACAGCTCATTTCTCAAGCAGGTGCTAATCTTTCTCACTAGGACTTCGATCAAAATATTTTATCTGACACTGGCTGTATTGAGCACACATTTCTCCAGTTAGTAGGAGATAATCAAGGGTGATTACAGCATACTTGATCGTTTTCCACAGTCAGCCTTTACTTCTCAAATCAAACAAATCTTTATAGTGACTCTTGCTCATAAGCTTATAAGAAATAGCAATGAAAAATAGCAGGTTTCACGTGGGAAACACCTACTATGGGTCAAACAAAGAGTTAGCTCCTTTTCATTGGTGTAGGTAATAATAGCCCCATTACTCAGAGGGAGAAGGGAGATTCAATACCTTGTCCAAGATATTTCACAGGTAATACACAGGTGGTAAGTGATAGGATCAACTCACATTCGAACTTATGACCACCTGACCCATGAATGGAAAGCTACAGCTTAGCTAAAGAAGAATCTCAATTTTAAAAGGCAAACACTGCCTAAAAATAGAGCTAACACCTTTCTAGTTTAGCCTGCCTATTTATAAAATGTGCAGAAGAAAATGCTCCACAAGAGAAGTAATCCATCAATCACCCAATAAGGGCTTTAAATGTATATGTAGGTGTAAAACATAATGATAATGTGAAATTGTGAACGGCTTTCAGTTTTATAATAAAAACCTTGTTTTTCATTTTCTAATGGGGACATCAATAGGGAAAAAAAAAAAAAAAACAGATCTCACACATGTATTTCTGGTGGGCCAATGTGTGCTTGTAGTGAAAATGAGATCATGGTGCTCTTTGGGTAGAAAGGCTTCAAAGGATTCCCAAACAATGAGAATGGAATCTGGGTCCTCATCCAGCCATGCATGCACTTGCCCTTCCCTCCAATTTCGTGTCTTCCCACATTTGCTCTCACCTGATCCACATCAGGCTACTACCTCTGGAACACGCCAACATTTTCCAGCTTCGATATCATTGCCTGGAAAGCTCTTCTCCCAGAAACCTCCAAGTCTCGCCCCCTCGCCCCCCTTGAGTTTACCCTTAAATAATATCACCTACTCAGGGAGCAGTTTCCTGGTGCCCTGCCTTGTCACTTTCTACTCCCTTAACCTGATTTATTTATTACAAGCAATCCATTTGTATTATTTTATCCTGTCTGCCTCTCTCAGTAAACTGCAAGCTTGATGAAGGCAAAGGCTTTAAGTGATTTGTTCTCTGTTGTATCCTCGGCACACGGGAGAATACCTGGCACAGGAAGGCTCTCAATAAGTGGATGCTAAATTAAGAAATGGGCTATTCTTGCCAATGCAGAGTTCCAAGCATGCCAGGGTTGACATCCTCCAAGTAACATCACTGAGAGTTAAACCTGGCAACTTAGTCGTAGATCCTTGCAGACTACCAGAGACTATCAGATTATTGCCATTTCCATGGCAATAAAGCAGAGACAAAGAAACAGTCAGAAAAAACATCTTTACTGAGCCTTGATTAGACGAATACTGCCCCAGAATCTAAATTATGTAATTCAGGGTTTGTGAACTCCTTGTAATAAAGGTGTTGCTAGCTCTTCTTATGAAGAACCTGAGGCTCTGAGAAGTTACATAAATTACTCAAGGTCACTCCTTGGTAAATAATGTGATTTGAATTCAAAACTATTTTAAGTGCTCTTATGTCTTCCTCCTTGTATAGTACTGATAGTCTGAAGAGCAGTGATAACAAGAATAAGTAAGGTTACACTTCATTATTACAAAACTACCTTGATTTGAGGTCATTGGTCACCTTCCTCAATTCATGTGCTATGGAAACTGAAATATTAAAAAAAACCCTACACACCAACATCAAACAACAGTACACATCATATACATAATAAAAACATAATCAACACAGCTGCCTTGATGATATTTTGATCAAAAAGAGTTTTTGCATGAAGCTCTTTTGGGCTATGCCCAACAAGCCACTTCTATTTCCAAACTAATCAAAAGGGAAGATTGGAAGATCAAGCCTTTGAAAAAAGGCTTAGCAATATCCACTATATTTCCATATAAAATACTAAATTCTCCCTTCCAGTTTCTCGACAACTTCTTATTTGGAAATCCTTCTCGCCCTCAAATACTTCGTAATTTATTTGTTTAGCCATTAATTCAAAAATATTGATTGTGATTCTTATTCTATGCCGTGCACTGTAGTAGCTGGAAAAGCATGTTCAGATTCTCTGCACTCCAGGAGCCTATATTATGGTTTGGTAAAGAAATATAAGCAAGCAAACAAACAATTATCTAATTTCAACTTGCACTAAACACTGTGAAGCCCTCAACAGATGTTACAGTAGAGGATAATGGGATAGGGATACCTCCTAAACAGGGTGAGCAGGTAAAGATGCTTTGGGTGGGCAAAGCTTACACTGAGGACTGAAGCGTAAGAAAGAGCCAGACATAAGGATACCATAGAGAAGAGACTTTCAGGCTGAGGAAGCAGTAAGTAGGTAGGGACAGTAGCCAGCTCAGCAGGTGTGAAGACTTGAATGGAAATTGAGCAGCCGAAGTAGCATGGGTGAATGGAAGAGTAGAATGTGGAGAGATTTGAGAAGTCTGCAGGGATCGGACTATACAGTCATGTAAGAGCTTTGAGTTTTATTTGAAGTGTAATTATGTCCTTCCTTAATGCTGACCCTAGATGAGGTTTTAAGCAGCGAAGTAATAGAGTATGAATTATACATTTTAAATGTTCACTATGTCTCCTGCCAAGAAAGCAGGTTTATATGGAGAAACAAAGGAAGCTGTGAGTCAATGAAGTGGCCATTGTGGCAGACGAGAAATGGAGATAACTGGACTCCAAGCCCACCAGCTTAACATCGTAGACTGATGGGCTCAACATGCCTGACGGACCTCAAAGAATTTGTTTTTCTTACAGACTAGGTCACACTGGTTACTTTCTCTTCCTGGACATGGGCTGAATTTGTGAACAATGAGATGTCATATTGCCAAGGAGAGAAACATATTGATTTTTCCTATGGTGCTAGTCACAAAGTATAAAGAAAAAATGAGTGGATTATCAAATTTGCTAAAAATGACAATAATAATAGTAAAAATAATCTGAACAGTTGGAGAAAATGAAGAGCTTCTTCCCACCATATCCCGCTCCTTCTTTTTGCAATAGATTCATGCGGCAGTATCTACAGAGCTAATGATTTTCCCAGAAAAGCAAAAGGATGTGGAATAGCAAAGGATTTCCTAAATAATTCTAATGAAGGGGACAGAGAGAAGATTTGCATTTATAGATTAATTTCTGTCTGCCTGGTGAGAAGCTACATGATGAGAAGCATTTTATATGTGTTTTCTTATGTACTTGTGGCCCTATATTTCAGATAAAAAAATAGATAATTCTCCCAATATCCCCAAGTCATAAAATGGGAGATCAAAGATACAATCTTACCTTCAAGACAAGGAATATTAAGCCTTTATTACCTCTCTACCCAGTTTCCCACTTGAAAAAATAATACAAGTGTGCACAAAATGTTTTGGCTTTCTAAGATTTCATAATCACTGACATTGTTCATAACCTTAGAAAACCATGAAGGGTCATAACTCTGTAAGATGACTTCAAGGCATTGTCTTAATTCACAGCACTTACATCTCTTCCAGACCTCCCACTTAGATCAAAGACAAGTCATAGCTGTGTTTTATTATTTTAAGAGTGTTACTTCAGCATTTTAAATTGTGAGCACCTAAATTTCCTTCTTTCTCTCCACACATTTGCGTTGGACAGTAGTGTTTAGTGGAGATTGGCTTGGGAAAGACCAGCAGGAGAGTGGAGACCTGAGACCAGGAAGAAAGAAAACTAATAAAGTTTGCATTATTAACCAAGATACCGTTGTGGGCAACTGAAGCTCAGGCAAAACTTGCTAGGGAACTTTGGGAAACAGTGTAGAATGTCAGAGTTATTCTACCCCAGGGGGAAGGAGCCTAGAGTACTTATATATCCATTCCCATCAATCATTTGGTTGACAGTTGCCCTTCAAGTGGTGATGAGAATTAATTCCCTGGCATTCTGTCCTGCCATGCACACTGAAAGAACTAGAGATGCTGACAAAGAGAGGCAGGTGCTTATAGTAGGAAGACAAGCACGTGTGCACTTGGGCATATAAGGGTGAAGGATTAATTCCAAAATGTTAGCACTGTTGTTTCTTGATGGTGGAATAATGGACAATTAATACATATATTCTTTTTTTATCCATGTTTTCTAAATATTTTACATTAAAATGCACTATGAAAAGAGAATAAAAGTAGATAGCTGAGAGATATATTTTCCCAAAACTTGAGCACCATTCTCTAGGTACCAGAATATTCAGAATAGATATTTATATATTGTTTTGGTTTTTTTTAAATTGTCTTTTACAAACTCCCTTGCTGAAAATCTAATGTCGTTTTAATTTATTTCCTTTTCTTGAGTTCTTCTGT
>NW_012148308.1:2001013-2003337 GCF_000956105.1 Propithecus coquereli
ACACTTAAGGGATGAAAAGTTTTAAGGGAGGAATGATATTTTATTATTAGATTGCATCATGACAGATATTTTATGGTAAAACATAGGAAAATTTAAAAAAAATGTTTAAAGCTGTTTCCTTTCTCATTTTATTCCAAATAAGTGATATTATTTTATTACCCCAAATGTTCTGTTCCCGTAACCCTTATCTTCTATCTGTGATATATATTTACCATCTATTTGACATAAAGAAAGCTTAAAATCAATGACTCAAGTTTCTACTTTAAGAAGCTCTAACTAAAATGAATGAAAGTAACAAAGCAGAAATATGAAAAAGCATAGAATAAAATCTATGAAATACAACACAACAGTAATAAATTAAATTATGAATAGTTATCTCGCCTGAACCAGACAAAGAGCTGGAGATGGTGCAAGAGTGAGAACAAGTAAACAAGCAGCCACACAAGAGCAAGAACATGTAAACACACTGCCAGTACTGGGAACTGAAGAAGGAAAGCCAGTACAAATTCTACTCACATTAGAAGGATAATAGGCAATATTTGGAATTAAATTAGATAACTTAGGTGAAATATACAAATTTCTCAAAAGTCATAACTTAGCCCCACCCAACTAAAAGGAAAAAATAGAAATGGTGAATTTGAAGACCTCTGTAACTACTAAAGAAATTGAATTTTTTAAAAAGTATGATTCCATTATATAAAATTCAAAAATAGTCAGAACTAAACAATATACTCTTTAGGGATAGATGATAAAACTATAGAGAAAAGTAAAAATATAGTTATTGTGAAAGTTAAGATTAGGGTTACCTGTAGGGATGAAGCTTTTATGGAAGATGGGGTAATGGGGAGGCTTTGAAAGTCCTGGCAGTACTACGTCTTGAACTGGCAGGAGATTATGTGGGTATTTGCTTCATGTTATTAGTTAAATACTCATACTATCTTAATGTGTGTGTATGTGTGTGTGCTTTAAATAATCATTCCTCTCTAGGTAGATGTCTATGGAACATAATCAGGAGATGTGTTTTCATTGGTTAGTCCCAAGAACAGGCTCATTATTTTCCCAGGGAAAATGGTTATGGTTGCCATGATGTGCTAAGGCACTTTATTTAATAATATTATTTCTATTTTGGATTTTAATTTTTTAAATTTTTTTTATTGTTACATAATAGATACATATTTTGGGGGTCCATGTGATAAGTTAATATATTCATATAATTTGTAAAGATCAAATCAGTGTAATTGGGTGAAATTCCCTAAGTTCCTTCAAATGGGAGATTATTGGATGGAAACAAGTTAACTCAAGGAGAAAGCAGTTGCAGAATTGTTATGAATGGGTGAAGAACTGAGTAGTCACTATTTTTGCTACCATTGGGGAATCAGGAAATTAGAACATTTATGAATTTATCAATGCATTCAATGCATTTATTCATTCATCTATTAAATTTTTCAACAAATATTTTGTGAATGCCTAATGTACTATGTGCTAGATGTAATATAAAATAGCAGCATTACTCTAATAGTTTCTTTTCAGCAGTCCCCAACATTTTTGGTGCCAGGGGCCAGTTTTATGGAAGACAATTTTTCCTCAGACCCAGGAGTGGGGGTAGGGTGTCATGGGTGGGAGAATGGTAATGCGAAGCTCAGGGGGTGATGTGCAGCCCGTTTCCTAACAGGCTGTGGCCCAGGGCTTGGGACCACAGTTAATATTTTTAGTAATCTTACATAGGGGAGAAGTGTACATAGATTGTTTGATACAGCTTTGTCTGCAAAGGAGTCTCCTGAAATTCTTCACACTAACATGCAATTTTGAGAATGCCAATGCTCAGGGTAGAAATAAAAGGCCTCTGGGGGTTCTGGGGAGCATAGCCTTTGGAAGGACCTTACAACAAGGAGACAGCATTGTTCCAAAGGTGTGAATATTACAATTGCTATGTCAAGCCCATGAGTAATCACTCAGTTGATGTCTCTTCAAAAGTTCTGTCAGGGAACTTAGTGTCTGCAACAGACCTTGTTTGTTTTCAAGTTCGTAGTACCAATAAGCCTTCTTAACAATTAATTACACCCCTGTTTTACAAGTGTAAATGTTTTGATTTGTGAACTTCCTGGAGAACTTCAGGGAAATTTAAATTGCCTTCCAACAACTACCCAGTTCACTGCCCTGCACTATGCAGATTTGATACGAAATGATCAAATGTGAACCCCCAGCCCCTTGAGGTCATGGAATCCCTTGATTTGGGACCAGGTGTATAGATATGTTCAATTATTAAGTAATTAGTTTGGAAACAATAACTAGTGTAGTTTAATTCTCTTGCTGATTTCCTAATG
>NW_012148308.1:2004512-2006312 GCF_000956105.1 Propithecus coquereli
GTTGTTTGGCCAATTTCTTTCTATTTTTAGTAGAGACGGGGTCTCGCTCTTGCTCAGGCTGGTCTTGAACTCCTGAGCTCAAGCAATCCTCCCGCCTCGGCCTCCCAGAGTGCTAGCATTACAGACGTGAGCCTGTGCGCCCGGCCTGGAGCTCAACTCTTTATGAAATCTAACTCATCAAAAATTATTCAACCAGTCATTTCATATGTCCACATGTGTAAAATGGATATGTTTAATGGATACAAATACTAACAATAAACAAGGTAAAGATTTATAAAGTATAACATCTTCCTACTATTGAAATACCCATACGATTCCTCTAATTCTCCAATTATATGCTCATACAGAGATAGTAAAAGGCATACAATATCAGGGCATAATTATGGGCAGATCATCCCTAATCATTTTTTCACAATTTCACCCTAGGTCTTAAGGTCAGACAGTAGATTTATTTTTAAGATGTTAAATTTGTTAAAGTGCTCTGTTAACACAAATTGATTTGCTAAAGACTGATTGAATTTTTACTAAACTAGAAAGAAAATGTGTAAATGATCTTTTAAAAAAGTCTTTTACTTTAATGGGAGTTCAGCAGGGGTATCCCATTATGTAATGTAACACATATTACATCACTTGTAAGAGTGCATGTTAAAATGGCAGGAAATAAACAGCAAGACTGAAATAAGAATGAAGTTGCCTGCATATAGCATTTCTTAGAAACATAATTACAGCATCACTGAAGCATGAAGATAGCCACACATATTTGCAGCCACTATAATCAATGTAATTGGCCTTCCATTTTCTCTGTACACCCTCCCTCAGTTAAGATACTAGAAGTGTTTCTGCTGGAATGATACAGTTAATGCCCATTTGTTCTCTTCATGCTGTTAAATCATGTTGTTACTCTTCTCTGCTTATATTACTACTATATTATATGACATTGTAGAGTAAATTCAACTGTCAGACTTCTAGATTTTTCTTATCAGAATAGAATCCATAAATAAAGAAACATAAGACTTGTTTTCATTGACATTATCATTTCTTTCATCATCATTTCTGGGTCCACTTATAAATATCCACCTCATTACTTCTTATTTGCTTGGGCAACTTGGTTGTCACTCGTAGCATTAGCATTTTAGAGCCATAGTCCCCAACCCTCAGGCTGCCAACACGTATAGCCACTTGCATCACAGTGAGAAAGGATTCTGCATTATGGTGAGCTCTATAATTATTTCATTATGTATTAAAATGTGATAATAATAAAAATAAAGTGCACATTTGGGACCAGGTGTATAGATATGTTCAATTATTAAGTAATTAGTTTGGAAACAATAACTAGTGTAGTTTAATTCTCTTGCTGATTTCCTAATGTTTATTAATTTAAGCACCTGCATCTTCCTGTAACATTTTCCTGCAGAATGCTTAGCAGGATACGCATAGCATGTAAATTTACAATGAATATAATTACCTTTTTTTGTAGCTCACTCCAGGTGCCTAAGTGAGTAGGGATGAATTATGACTTTAATTGTCAGAAAGGTTTCAATATTCTGAATCTAATTTTTTAAAAATCATTTAAATTTTTAGCTAAGCTATTATGTGTTAATGTTAATTAAAACACCAAAATACAATATTTTTTTAGGATAACCAAATGTTCCATTAAAGAAGACTCAGAGAAATAATTATATAGGGAAGAGAAGCAGTTGTCTTAGCATACATAATTTGTTCTCAGAATATTTCAAGGATGATTGAAGTTGTAGATGCATTTTCTGGCCTTTGGCAAAGTCCCTAGTTCTTTCCTTTAAC
>NW_012148308.1:2006487-2007422 GCF_000956105.1 Propithecus coquereli
GCACAGAAAACACTAGACAAAAGATATAATAACTCTTTTTCAGACACCGAAAGAAAATTCCATAGGATTAGTGAGTCCCATAATCACATCAGTTTTTCTCTTGCAGGTACCTTCCAAACCACAATGTTGGAGGAAAAATTCTGAGTGTAGCACAATGATTTGCTGAGATAAGCGGGCAGAGATTTCATTTCAGAGAGATTGAGGCAATTATTAAAGAATTATTTTTTAAAAAATTGTATCTCAGTGTTCTAGTTCCTGTGGTGTCTTTTGAAGCAGTAAGAGTAGTACAATGAGAATGAATCATAATCCCTAAGAATGGAGAAAGATAAAGAAATAGGAAGGGAGGGAAGAAGAGAGAGAAGGGAGAGATGGAGACAGAGATGGAGAGCAAGAGGGAAGAGAAGGGAAGGAAGGAGAAGGTGACAGAGAGGAAGTAGGGCATGGGAAGGGGAGGAAGAGAAAGAGGAGGAGAAGCAAGAATGAAGAAAAAAGGAAAGGAGGAAAGAGGGAGGAAAGGAGAGAGAAAGGATGGGGGAGAAAGAAAAAGAAATTTGCATTTGTAATATTCATGCTATTTAAGATTTCCGTAGTGACAATGAATTTCGCACCAGTGAGTATTATATAAACATGTCACGTGTTGAGGTTTCCTCTTCACTGACTATGTCATCACCTTCATCATCCTTAACACACAGCAATAAGGATAGCTGAAAACATGAAATATTTATATTCTCACTGTTTTGAAACCTTTTGTTAGTATGGGGACTCTTAAATAGCCAATATATAACAAGTACAATAATGTTACCAAATAATTGCATATATCATTTCTAGAGAAAAACTGTTCAGATTTTATAAATGAATTTGCATATTTACATAGAGTTCAGTAATGTTTCAGGGGAGGAAAGATACTGGAGGCAGGATCCAGTTTCTCCAGTTGG
>NW_012148308.1:2008690-2049078 GCF_000956105.1 Propithecus coquereli
ATTTTAAAGATATTTATTTATTTATTTTAAAATAACTTTAGACTCACATAGAATTTGAAAAATAGTATAGTTTCTGTGTAAATTTCACCCAACTTTCCCCAATGATAACCTGACTTCTCCCAATGATAACATCTTATAAAACTTTAGTACAATCACCAAAACTAGGAAATTGACAGTAGTACAGTATTATTAACAAAATAGGCCTTATTAAAATTTTACCAATTTTTACATGCATTTCTTTTGGGTGTATAGTTCTATGAGATGTAATTTTAATCTAAGGCCAGCTATTTCACATGTAGTAATTTAAGTTACAATCCCCTGAATAATGCAGGGTGAAAAAAAGCAAAAGCTAATATTTTCTCAGCTTTATCAAGTCATCCTTTTTTTCTTTTCCCTTTACCTTTTTTTTGTGTGTGTGTTTTGGCAAATTTTTTTGTTCTTAAATGGAGGGGAAGGGTGAATCCTAGGGATGTAACTGTGGAACCACGAAGAATGCCCTGGACCTGAGATAAGAATGCCTGGAGGTTGAGAGTTTCAGATTTGTCACTGACATTGGGCATGTTGCTTATTCTCCTTAATTGTCATTTTTCTCATCTGAAAATGAGAATCCTAAAACCTACTCTAATTGATTATTTTGAAAATCAATATCCTAGTGTACATGAAAACAGGTGACTTCCCTTACTAGATGAAATTACAATTATATGGTGAATTGGAGAAAATGTGAACCAACATTTTCAATAGCTTGGGAATGGGTGCACTGGCCCCAAAAAAGGAGACCGGGAGGAAAGAGGAAACCACAGCATTTGCTAAATGACCCTCGTGCCTATAACGTCATCATTCTCACCGAACTGTAGATAACATGTAAATATTCTCTTGGGCTCTGATTCTTAACAGAACAATGTTATACATCAGATACCTAAAAAAATTTAATAGAATTTTGCTCAACATATACCTAAACTTTCTCCAGCATTAAATATTGTATGTGAATGCATACAGAGGTATGCATTGAGGAAGGAAAAAATGAAATTAATTAAGAGTAATTACTTCTCCTCCTCCCCAACCACCTCCTTCTGCTCTGAAAGCAGTAAATGTAGCTAAAAGTAAGTGTTAACTATCATTCTTTTATATTTACTTAGTGAATCCTCACACCTACCCAATGGATAAAGGACTATTATTATCCCCATTTTTCAGGTAAGAAAACTGAAACTAGAAAGATTAAAACACTAATTTATCAATGGATCTGGATTTTAAAATTTATCTTAAATTCTTCCAGCAGAGCTTATGCACCTGAGTCTTACTATATTCTTTATATGTATTTTCCAAAGTCACACAACTAGTATTTGAAGAAGTTAGATTTTAAACCCAGGAATTATTACTCTGGAGTTAGTATTAGTGATTTTTACCAAAGTCCTTACTATGAGGCAGACACCATGGCACATGTTTTCATATATGTTGTTTCATGGAATTCTTCCAACAATCTTGTGGGAGATCAATATTAACACCCATGTTTACAAATGAAGAAATAGGCACAGAAAATTTGAATTTATTTCTTCAGCTATGCTGACAAAGCCAGTATTTTTTCAATGATGTTATGCTATCTTTGAGTCATCTGGCTGTTTGATTTTTCTAGGATGAATAGCCAAATACATGGAAAAAATGACAAAGGGAAATCTAAGTGCTTACTGGATAACATTAAAGAAACCCATTAACAGAACATTAATGGAAACTTTGGTATCTGGTCAGGAGACAACAAGAGTGCCATCAATAGATGCAGAAACGAAAAAAAGACATCAATTTATAAAAACTAGAGTTCATGCCCTATAATGGGGAGGGAAAAGCTGCCAGTCCATGAAATACAGATTGAAGTCAAAATTTCCTTCAACTGAACCATGTGATAGGGGATGAAAACAAGCTTAGGAAGCACTGTCAGAACCACTGTGGTCGACACGTGAGGCAGGCACCACAAGTTGAGGTAAGGCCAGGAATGAAGGTGGCTCAACAGAGAGCCCATTGAAAGAGAGGCTGTGACTGATTCCAAACGTCTGATCAGCAGTAAGGATGGGCTTAGGGTTGGAGTCAGCTGGAATCTGAAATTTGGAGGCATCAATATTATCACCCCCGAGGATCTAAATATTGGTCCATTACCTTTGCCTCCTACTTTTGATTATATGGGTGTGTGTACATATGTGTGATTTTGCTCATCTACAAATTCAAGCTATGTCTATGGAAAATTTCAGATCAATATGACAACAAAACAAAACAAAACAGAGTCTGTAAAATAAAGTTCCATCTGTTTGGGATATCAGCACTTTGGTTCAGGAATTTGGCAGACTGTGGCCTCCAGATAGTATGTGCCTACTCTTCTTTCACTCAATTCTATTTTGTATGCCCAATAAAATTCTATACATACCTCCTATATATTTATTATTTGAGTATATTAAACTCAGTAAATGACTATACCAGTACCTTAAATCATATTTTATTGATTGCTAAAGTGTTGGAATGTCTCCCAAAGTAGTTGCCAAACTCAAAGAATATAGTTGAATAAAACAACTTTGCAGATATAGAGCAGTTCAAAACATTTTTATGCTGCTTATTGTATCCTCTAAAGGGTTATAAATATGACCAAAAAAGATTATGTGATCATATACAATAGCAAAAGTTTTTGTTCTTAATATCTACCACAAAAAACACATTGTTATAAGATATAGAATGTGGTCCCCAAAAAAGTAGAAATTGAAATCATAAAATAGACAGTTCATTCTCTTTCATCTTCCTTTTTTAACCAGAATATTAAACATGATCCACAACCTCTGTTTGGATTTATTGATTTTATAGTCACTGAGTTTGACAAAAACAAGGTAAAGGCTTCTCTTCCCTGGCATATGATTTTAAAGTGATACATCAGCTAAATTGTTTCATGGATTATGAAAACATTTTAAGAAAAAAGCAAGAGTTCTACTTGATTTTTTTAGGGAAAATCAATAAAACTTTGTAAATGTATGACAGGAAAAAAGGAGTATTACACAGGGTACAAAAAGCTTCATACTACATTTGATCCAATCGTCATAACTGTACATGATATTGGAAAACGCATGTATTAAAGTAAATTAAATCTCACAAGTTCTGAATTTGCTGTGGGCAATTTAAAGAGGATTTCCTCCCTTGTTCCCTGGGGGAGATGGGTGGGGGATCTCTCATGCAGGCGTGCCTTCTCACCATCCATCATTTCAGAGAGACATATATCGGCCTCCAAAGTGCTTTAAGGCAGCTGCAAGCGTCACTTTGAGTTAAATGCATTATTAAACTGTTGGAAAATTTCACATCATGGGTCATTTATCTATGCTAAATTGGGTCAAAAGCCTCTACACATGCCTAGACAAACGAGAAAGAAGAGCAAAATTCTCCCTTGGGAAGTAGTACTTTGTCAAGCTTTATGAGTGTGGTTTATTTATTTACTTGTTGAGTAGCCACAAGGAAGGGAGGTTTTCTTGTTTTTGTTGTGTGTGTGCATGTGCTCTTATTTTAAGAGGTAATCAAACATTGTACAGAGGTAGGCTTCTCTAATAAATGTAGTTAGATACTTACCACTTCTCCATTGCCTCTTGAATAATCTGTTGCAGAAAGTGTAAATCATTAAACATTCATTTAACAAACATTTGAGTGTGCTCTGTGTGCTATACATTGTACATATAAACAGTAGAGAGAAGAAAAATAATTTTTATAGGCATAACTCTAAATCCTAAATCCTGGAGGCCTTTCCAACATAATGGGAAAGATCTAATTTCCTGAGATTTATATTTAAAGAATGGAATGCAGATGCAGACGCAGGAGGACTTAGACCTTTTAGAGTTTCAAGGAGGCAGCAAAGGGGTGGTGACCTGAACAAGGTCTTCAGTGACGAGTAGTGGTTTGCCAGGGAGAGAAAGTCCAGAAGTCCAGTTCCAGGATGAAGAAATAGCAAGAAAGAAGAAAGTCAGAGAGAAGTAGGAATGGATTTATGGTGATCAAATAATTTACTTTCCAAATTAGGATACTCTATAAAATGAAAGAGGGCATTGTTAATAATTAAGCTGGGACAACAGATATGTACTAAATCTGTCCCAGGCAAATTGAGATGCACGGTTAACTGAAGTGTGTTCCTATCCTTGCAGGGCCTCAAGTGCTGATGTTAAAGTCCTTGTAAAAGATAATCCAGACACAAGAATGTGCATGTTTTTAATGTCACTGAACTGCACACTCTGAAATAGGCAAAATGGTAAATTTTATATTATGAGTATTTTATTAATACCACAAGGAAAGAAAGGGCAATCCAGAACCCTAGAAATGTGGGCACATTCTTTAGGTAAACATTTGCCAAGGTGGCATGAAGATGCAGAGAGGAAACTTAGTTAAGTGTAAATGATTCTGATCTAACAGGTTTGTTTTCTTTTTATTTTATTGAAGTTTTCATTTTGTGATTTTACTTCTACTATTTATTTCATCAAACCTTATTGTTCATCATTTATGTTTCTGATATATAGGGAGGGAAAAGAATGAAGCTAGAACAGATACACGTAGACAGAATTTTCCTAAATGATTAAACTTTTTACATTTATGTGATAAGCATTTATTGAGCATCTAATGAATTTTTTCATATTGTCAAGATTTTATGTCACAGAAAACTGAAGTGTCATTTGAGTCTTTGCTCAATCTCTTGAACAAATTAAAATTGTTTCTTGTGGCTTTGTTGAGATATAATTCATATGCCATACAATTCACCCAACTAAAGTGTAAAATCCAGTGGTTTTTAGCATATTCACAATGTTGTACAAATATTATCCAAATCTAATTTTAGAATGTTTTCATTACCCCAAAAATAACCCCATATCCCTCAGCAGTCACTTCACGCTCACCCCCACAGACATTCAACCCAGCCCAAAGCAACCACTAATCGACTTTCTGGTTCTATAGATTTGCCTATTCTGAACATTTCATATAAATATAATATAGTCATAAAACATATGGTCTTTGTTACTGGGTTCTCTCACTTAGCATGCTTCAAGTTTCCCCATGTTGTAGTATCAATACTTCTTTCTTCCTAATGGCACAATTTTGCATTGTGTGAATGTACCACATTTTATTTATTCATTTATCTATTCATAGATATTTGGATTGTTTCCACTTCTTGGTTATTATGAATACTGCTGCTGTGAACATTCATTTTTGAGTTTTTGTATGGATATTTCTTTTTATTCCTCTTGGGTATATATCTAGGAATGGAATGGCTGGGTGATAAGGTAATTCTATGGTTAACTTTTTGAAGAACTGCCAGGCTGTTTTCCAATGTGACCGCACCATTTTACATTCCCCAACGGCAATGTATGAGAGTTCCAATTTCTTCACATCCTTGTCACTTTCTATTATCTGTTTTTTTGATCATGACTATCTTAGTGTGCATGAACATGTATCTCATTGTGGCTTTGATTTGAATTTTCTTGGTGACTAATGATGTTGAGCATTTTTCATGTTCTTGTTTGGCCATGTGCAAACCTTCTTTGAAGGAATGTCTATTCAATTCCTTCCTTTACCCATTTTTAACTAGGTTATCAGTCTTTTTTTATTTTTGAGTCTTAAATATTCTTTATGCTTTCTAGACACAAGTTCCTTATCATATATGTGATTTACAAATATTTTGCACTATTATTTGGATTGTTGTTTCATTTTTACTTTGTTATTGATTTCTAATTTAATTCTATTTTAGTGGGAGAAAATACTTTGTATGATTTCAATTATTTTACATTTTTTTTGTATTCATTTATTTTATTTTATTTTATTTTATTTCAGCATATTATGGGGGTACAGATGTTTAGGTTACGTGTGTTGCCCTTGGTTCCTCCCCCAAGTCCGTGTTTCAAATATGTCCATCCTTCGGCTAGTGCGCATTGCACTCCTTGTGTATACAAATATCCGTCCCCTCCTCCCTCCTCCGCCCTCCTCCCGCCGCCCTCCCGCTTCCCCAACATCCAATAGATGTTGTTCTGATATGTGCATTTATGTGTTGATTAGTTAATACCAATTTGATGGTGAATACAAATGGATCCCGTTCTTCTGCTCTTGTGGTGCCCCGCTTTGGATAATGGGCTCAAGTTTAATCCAGGAAAGTATAAGAGGTGCTAGATCACTGTTGTTTCTTATGATTGAGTAATATTCCATTGTAAACATATACCCCATATTTTGATAATCCACTCATGGATTGACGGGCACTTGGGTTGTTTCCACATTCTTGCAATAGTGAATTGTGCTGCCATAAACATTCGGGTGCAGATGTCCTTATCGTAGAATGTTTTGTGCTCTTTTGGGTAGATGCCTAATAGTGCTATAGCTGGATCGAACGGTATTTCTATTTTTAGCTCTCTGAGGTATCTTCAAATTCTTTTCCACAGAGGTTGCACTAATTTGCAGTCCCACCAGCAGTGTTCCTGTCTCTCCACATCCTCGCCAACATTTGTTGTTTTGTGTTTTTTTGATAGAGGCCAATCTCACCGGGGTTAGGTGATACCTCATTGTGGTTTTGATTTGCATTTCTCTAATGATTAGGGATGTTGAGCATTTTTTTATATGTTTGCTGGCCATTATTCTGTCTTCTTTTGAAAAGTTTCTGTTCATTTTTGAGGCCTGTTTAAGGCCTACCACATGGTCTATGTTGGAGAATATTACATACACACTTGAGAAGAATGTATTTTCTGCTGCTGTTGTAAGGAGTGTTCTATAGATGTCTATTAGGTATAGTTGATTTATAGTGTTGTTCAATTCTTTTATTTCTTTTCTGATCTACCTAGTTTTTTTAATCCATTGCTAAAAGTGGAATACTTAAGTCTCTATCTATTGTAGTTGAGTTTTGTTAGTTTCTGGTTTACGTATTATATGTTAAGGCTTTGTTTTATTATAATTATTATGTGTTTCTGATGGAACATATAATACCATTATATTACATTATTATAAAATATCCCATTTTTATCTCTAGCATTATTTTTGTTTCGAAATATATTTGTCTTATATTACTATAGCTTCCTCAGCTTTTTTATTGTTGCTGTTTGAATGATATATGTTTCTACCTTCTACTCTCAACCTATTTGTGTCTTTGGATCCAAAATATGGATCCTGTAGATAACATAGAGTGGTGGTTGTTGTTATTTTTTTATCCTGTCTGAAAATCTCTGTTTAATCCATTCGCATTTAATGTTGTAATTAGTATGGTTGGATTTATGTATGCCACTTAACTTTCTTTTTGTTTTCTATATCTCATGCCGCTTTTTGTTCCCCTATTCTTCCTGCTTTCTTTTGAATTGAGTGAATATCTTGTAATATAGTGTTTTAATTTCTTTACTTCTTTTTCCTCTATTTTTTTTAGTAGTTTCAGTAAGGTTTTCCAATAATGTACATCTTAACTTATCAGAACTGACTTCAAATTAATACTAAGTTAAATTCAATGAGACATCGAAATATTATTTTCTAGATAAGCATTATATTTATATATGTTACAAGCCCAACGTTATACTGTTATAATTATTACTTCATATGATTTTATGTCTATTAGAGGAGCCAAGAGAAGAAAGGCAAGAAAGTATATATTTCTAGAGTTTTGTCATATTAACCTTATTTGTCATTTCTATTCCTGTAGATTTGAGTTACCACCTGGTATAATTTCTCAATTCAATATGGCTTTTCTCCCATTCTCTTCCTCTCTGCTGTTATTATCATATATAAGCCAATTATGGGTATATAATTATTATCGAATGCAATTGCTTTTTAAATTCATTAAGGAAGGAGAAGAAATATTAATTTACACTTTCTTTTATAATTACATAATTATCTTTACTGGTACTTTGTTATTTTAATGTGGATTCAAAATACTGTCTGTGGTTACACACTTTCAGCCTGAAGAACTTCTTTTAGTATTTCTTATAAAGTAGAACTGCTAGCAACAAATCTCTCAGTTTTCATTTATCTGTGAATGTCTTTAATTTTCCTTCATTTCTGAAAATAGTTTAGCTGGATATAAGATTCTTGGACAAAAGACTTTGAATATGCCATTGTACATCCTTCTGGACGCCATTGTTTCTAATGAGAAATCAGCTGTTAATGTTATCAGAGTTTCCTTGTAAGTGAGAATTTGTTTTCCTCTTGCTGCTGTCAAGATTCTCTTTGTCTTTTGACATTTTTACTATGATGTGTCTGGTATGGATTTTTAGGTGTTCATTGTACTAGGAGTTTTCTAAGATTCTTGGAAGTGCAAATTAATATTTTTCATCAAATGCAAGAAGTTTTCAGCTATCATTTGTTTGAATATCGTTTCTACTCCTTTTCTCTATTTGCCGGCTGATACTCCCCTTATTCATGGTTGGTGAGTTTTGGTTGGTAAGAGTTTCTCTGAGGACCAGTTCATTTTTCTTCATTTGTTTTTTTCTTCATGCTTTTTGGATTGCAAAATCCCTATCTTCAAGTTCACTATTTCTTTCTTCTGCCAGTTAAAATCTATCACTGAACCCCTGTAGTAAATTCAGCTGTAGAATTTTCATTTGTTATAATTTTGAAATCTTTATTTTAATCCTCTATTTGATGAGACTTTATCATACTTTATAAAAACCATGTGGAACCACTGTTTTATTCTCTGTTTCTATGTATTTGATGTTTTTTAAAATTTCCAAATATAAATGAGATCTTGCAGTACTTTTCTCTCTATATCTGGCTTATAGTACTCAACATAATGTCCTCCAAATTCTTCCCTGTTGTTATAAATGGTACTATCTACCTTTTTAAGGCTGAATAGTATTCCATTGTTTATACATGACAATATGCAATTTTAAAAAGTATGCTTGAAAGGCATTGAGTCTACATAACATACAATTTGTAATTTTACTGCTTAGAAAAAGAAAAGAAGTCCCTTCACTTATGATTTTGTATCACTAAAGTTCTCGTATGAAAATTATATAATTCATTTTCTTCTTACCTTGCATATCTTTAAGTTCAGAGCTTAATTAAAAGTTTAATTGCAGTGAAAATATATCCCAGTTGCCTGATAGAACTATTTTTACTTATGTCAAAAAGTTTTGGGGTATCTTTTTCAGATGTTTTATTCATTCTATGTTATATGTTCTTTGAAATTATTAAAAATAGAAATAACTTTAAATATAAATTTCACAAATTCAGTATACTTCTCATGGTCATTAAAGTCATCTGAATGAACACTCTTCTCCTAAATTCATTTTTTTTCCATCTTCACTCATAAGATGGCATTCTGTATGTGTGGGATAATGGAGGAGTCAATTTTTACAATAATATGTTTTGTGAGAATTTCACAAAAAGAAAGAAATCTTAGCCTTGGTCTGTGCCTTTAATAGAATCTTTTCTGTTTACTTGGAGTAGTTTCATTACATTAGTTAAATTTAATCCTTCGGAAAATAGAGTAGAAGTCACATCTCAGAATATCCCACTCAAAATTTGAGGGAAGCAGGGTATTTAAACATCAACTACTGATAGTCATTGGTTGAGGGCTGTATTTGTTCGCTAGAGCTACCACAACAGAATGCCACAGACTGAGTGGCTTAAATAGCAGAGATTTATTTTCTCATAGTTCTGGAGGCTGGAAGCCCAACATCAAGATACTGGCAGATGTGATTCCTTCTGAAGCCTTTGTCATTGGCTTGCAGATGGCCACCTTCTTACTGCAAACTTACCTGGTCTTTCTGCTGTGGGCATGCATACCTGGTATATTTCTGTGTGTACAAATTTCCTCTGTTTATAAGGACATAAGTCAAGTTGGATGAAGGACTGCCCTAATGGCTTCATTTTAACTTATTACCTCATTAAAAGCCCTATGTCCAAATACAGTCGCATTCTGAAGTACTGGAGGTTAGAGTTTCAACATATAAATTTTGGAGGGGATCCAATTCAGCACAGAGCAAGAGCTATACTGAGGACTGGGGGAGGGAGGAGAAATTTTCTTGAACTACCTCTCATATGGGCAAAGCAGTTTCAAGCTGCCAGTGTAAATTTATGGCCGCTGGAAGTCAGGCATGCACAGAAACTCTGAGAGCAAGGGGATGTGGATGGGACAAAAACAACATCTTCTACCTTTACAGACAAAATTGCACATATCCTAAGGTTGGTCTTATCAGTTCATACATAGTGTAATCCCTTTCTCAAGAGAGTAACAACGGCACATGTGCACATTTGAACAAATATGCCTAGCTACAATCTATATAGGTACTGAGATATAAAACTAAATGAAACATTCATTCAAAAGGATCATAATCTATTGGGCTATGTGATAAACAACATGGTATTTGTTTACTCACGTAAGAGAGCAATGGAACATGGTGCCGTGGGAGAGAGTGGGGAGTGGACATAGGGGTCTTCAAACAGTCAAGGCTTACATGAAGTGGTGGCCCCTGAGATGAATCTTGGAAAATGGATAGAAATCCATAAAATTAGTGGAAAGATTGAGACAGAAATGGAAAGAAATTTAGGTATGGAGTAAGGCATGAAGGAGGCAGACAGATAAACATATGCAAAGATAAGGATGGTATGTTAGTGTACTTAAGTGTCCAAATACGATAAATTAGCATCTTTCACTAGAGATGCTGGTAGAGTAGGCAGCTCTAACCTCCTCCTCTTAGATACTAAACCATAGAAGGAACTTGTTCACAGGTATTAATATTTTGTACTCAGCCATGCTTTCAGGGGCTTTTCCCCTTCAATCTTTTTTCCTCATAGAGTTGAAGAAGAGCAAAATGCCAGAAAAGGCAAACTAAGGCTGTCCCTGCAATTAGGAGTAGGCAGTTAAGGAAAGTTGTTCTCACTCTCTCTCTCTTTCTCCCTTTCACTCTCACTCTTGTTCTCACTCTATTTCTCTCTTTCTCTTTCTGTCTCTGGAGGACCCAAAGCTGCTGGCAGCTCAGAAAAGCCACACAGAAGGATTTTTGATGCCAAGCTGGCTTGAATCCCAGAGTCATGCATATTCCTTTGAAAAGGGATTTTGACTTCAGGCTAAGAAACCAGACTATGTTAGAAGGGAATATTCTCATCAAAGTCTCAGCATTTGCATTTAATTCAGTACTTTGCTCTATCCCAAGATAGCTTTTTTAGTTATTGCAAAATGCAAGACACTATTCCCCTGAGAAAGAAAAAAAGAATCACCAATTTGCCTTTTGAGAGTTAAAATGATGTGATTTCACAATTACCACAGGCTTGACTGGAACTCTTTCCCTAGATGAAAAGCAATCCTGTTTACTTATAGTGCAAGCATTATAGGTGTGCTGGTCTACTCTAAAAGGGAAATAAGCAATCTAAAAAGAAAATGTCTAGAAGTACATGCACTTTAATTATTGTAAAGTTTAGCATATGGCTAAGAGTCAGCACTAATTGTCCCAAGGAGTAACATCTTCATCTGTAATGGAAATTAGAAAAAAAGAAGTGATAGAACGATTGGGCAATTTATGTTAATTTGTACCAAGGATATTACCAGACCAGATAATATGTTAGTGATCCTATAATGCATGAGATATACTTATACTAAAAAAATGGCTTGTTGTTTATCTGAAAATAAAGTTTAATTGGGTATCCTATATTTTTATTTACTAAATATGGCAAAGCTAGGTCAATCAGTTCTAATTAGAAGTACCAGAACTCAAGCCAGGACTGTCTATGCAAATTTTACTGTGAAGCATTGTGCACTATTGATACAGAAATAGCATATGAACTATTAATATATTCAGTATCGTCTTCTCTATGGGAAACACTGATACACTGATGTGCTTTTATTTATATCATAGGTAAACGCCTGTTTAGACTTCTTAAGACCTAGATTTAAGTTTATACTTCTCCCTTGTCAATTATGCAACTTTACTCATGTTACTCTCCAAACCTCAATTTTCTAACTTGTAAAGTGGGGATATCTTTGCCTCTACCATATGTTAGTTTACACATGTTGACTTACAGTTGATGCTGCATGAAAAGTTAAACCTAAATTATTTCGTCAAATCGTCGTCAGAAAGTTTTGAGGGAAGACACTTGCAATAAAGGGTCTGACTCCATTTTTGATGTTTGGCGACAGCTTTGAAGACTCGCCCCTTGTCCTTCCCTGCTGTCTCACATATGGGCAAACTAATGAGAAAGCCTAGGTGCTCCCTCCTTTGATATTAGGAGGAATTTCAAACCATGGGAACCCTCACTGCAGCCCTACCCAGCACCACCATGCTGAAATAAAAAAAAAAAATAATAACTAAAAAAAAAAAAAAAAAAAAAAAAAAAACCCAAAGCTATCTCCTTCCTTGGATCTCTGAAGCCATTTTTGGACCATCTTGAGAAGACTACCCTGTTCTCCCCAGAAAGACTCATTTTACACTCTCTTGGGGTATGTGTATACAGGAAGTCATCGGTCTCAACATCCGAACCCAAGATGAAAGATGAAATGAAGAAATTCATGGGAAATGTTTAGTACAGTACTCGACACATGTTTAATGCCCCACAAATATAAGCCACATGTGGGTAGAACAGGGAGGTTGGGTGTACAGACATCAAAGTAGTTATTGGCTTACAGTGTTTTGCCATGTCCACTAAACTCAGAGCTTTTCTAGAAATAAAGATTTATATGCATAGCAAATAGCCATGTGATGCTTGTATAACACTCTGCACCTCTTTTTCCCAAGCACTGAAAATGCACAGCTTCTACCAGCCCAAGACAACGTGTTTACTTTCCAGTCTCAGGTCTTTCATCCTCTGTTTGTTCGCTGGAGCCTGCTGGCTGGCTGTCCACATGACAGTCCCCATATGTCATTGGGGCATGGTGCACCTTCTATACACTGCCTTTCATGGAGACCTGTAGGATAGGCCTTCTAGTTGCCTGAGAGGCAGAGTTTCTGCTAAGACTCTTATGAATCCTGGTGTTCTCTGCCTCACAGTGTAAGGTTTAGTTAATTCCACCCTAATCAGAGAGTGACATCTCCTGACATCTCCCTGACATACCAAGAAATCATTGTGGGGGATAAGCATAGATCAACAGAATGGGATGGCTAGGACAGTATTGGATTCTGTCTTAGAATAATCAAAATCATGATTACAAATACTTTTGAGCTAAAAATGTCCCTCTAACTCTCTGGTCGTTGGAGGACATTTGTTCTTTACAAAGAACCCCTAAAGTTTTATTTTTCACAGCAGAAAAATATTAGATAGATCAAAACTACCATTACAGCTAAAAATATTTTTGTTGTAAATAGAATTTCATCAAAGAGTAAGATCTGTATGCTCACAGAATTCTCCCAAACAGCCAATACTATTTCTTATCCTCCTCTTTCTACTCAGTTGCTTGTGCTATTGCTACTAAGTCATCATAAATAAACATTCCCAAGTGTTAACAGTAACTAGTTTATGTTTCACACACTATTCTGAGTGCTATAGCAGGATTCCATCCTCATTACCATGTTATTGAGAAGGCTTTATGAACACCCACCCTTTTTGGGGGGGATGAGGAAACTGACTATAAATAAAGTTGTGCCCGTGCCACTGAGGTACTTCCTAGCTAGGATTTGAACTCAGATCTTTATGTCTCTAGAGGCTGTTCTCATCACTGCTTCTTTGGCATCTAATTATCTTTAAATATCACCTTGTCTGGGGCTATAGTTTGGATATTTGACCCCTCCAAACCTCATGTTGAAATTTGATCCTCAGTGTTGGAGGCGGGACATAGTAGGAGGTGTTTGGGTCATGGGGGTGGGTCCCTCATGAATGGATTAATGCCCTCCCTGGGAAGTGGGGAGTTGAGTGAGTTCTCCCTCTATTAGTTCCCACAAGAGATGGTTGTTAAAAAGACCCTGGCACCTCCCTCCCCTCTTCTTGCTTCCCTTCTCGCCATGTGATATCTGCACATGTGGCCTCCCTTCCCCTTCCACCATGAGTGGAAGTCTGAGGCCCTCACCAGATGCCTGGTCTTGAAAATTCCAGCCAGCAGAACCATGAGCTAAATAAATCTCTTTTCTTTATAAATTACCCAGCCTCAGGTATTCCTTTATAGCAACACTTAAATGAACTAAGACATTTGGGATCTTCTAACATAGAAATCTGAGTTCCAGAGAACTGTTGTAACTTGTCCAAGGATACAGAAAAGGATTTCTAGAATTCAGGTTTGCCTGGCTACAGATAAATACTGACTCTCATTGTATTTCCAGTTAAGTAAAAGTAAAGTGTTAAGTCTATATCCTCAGTGGTGTGTTTTCTAGCTATGGTGCTAAGTAAAGGTCCTAACGTTGGACCTTTGCATACTACACTTGTGGAACACTAACGGTCTGAGAGAGGAGGTGGGAGGTGCTCCGTGTGTGAGTTAGATATGCTTAGATCTGTGGAAATACTGTATCTCTTCTCTATTCTCCCCTCTTCCCTCTAGTTTTTCCTAATATTAGTATTATCTTCCCCTGCTTTTCAAGCAGAAACATTTATTCCTTCCAAGATGAGCCCCAAACACATGGCACATATCTCTTTTCACATTTTTCACATAGCTCTATAGTGATTTGTTCACCTGTCTGTGTCTCCTACTAGGCTGCAAGCAACCTGAGGGTGAAAAGTGTATTACGTTTTTATTGACACCTCAGGTTTCTCAGATAACAGGCACTTAAAGTATCCACAATGATTTTACAGATGATTGAGGGACTAACTGACATTGATTTACCATTAAATCAGTTGGTGAAAGTGCATTTGCCTCTCTCATTGGGGAGGAAGAAAAAAGAGGTGACAAGTGAATCAGGGGCTTGAGGGTCAGAGCAGCACGCGGGAAGCCATGGTAGACATATAGGTTTTATATTGCACACTCAGCTCCATAAAGGTTATGTGAAGGACAAACTAACATTAAGCAAAATATGTAATGCTATTTCTAAATAGGTTATTCAATTACAGGCTTTTCTTCTGAATATAAGCACATCATACTGACTCAGATGGCCAAGAGTACAGGATACTTGGTAACGTCGAATCTTTGATGTTTTCTGGGGAACAAAGAATGTGTTCAGTGACTGCTCTTTCATGCATAGAATACAATCAGTGCTATTCACCAGGTGACCCTTAAAGTGTCACAGAAAGACGTGAAGCTTCTGAGGGTGAAAAATTGTATCCGAAATATGCCTTTGATTTACTTAAGGCATGTTACAGGGAGGCATTCAGAATAGGAATGAAGTGGAAAAAGGACACTCACAAAAAATAAGAAGTACACCCTCACTGGTGAACATCATGAGGCATTTTGCTAAGTGGCTTACATGGAAAATATTTTTTAAAAAGGAAAACGATGACAGGCATTATTGAGCTGAACTGCAGAAAGTGTTTTAGGTAAATCCTCAGCAATATTGTAAGAAAAATTATTATCAACTCTTGGAATCATAACATGGTGTCCATACATATTCAGGGCAAATTTTTCCTCAAATGTCATCATATTACATTGCAAGTTAATATCTGATTTTCTCTTGTTCTTATATCTAGGTCTCTTTAGGAATTGCTGATTTCAAACCATATTTTCCCCTCTCTCCCACGTACTGGGTAACACTGAATATTTAGAATAGTAAGAAATTAAAACCCAGAAGTTATCAGTACTGAGGCACCTGCTGTGTACATGGCCCAAATGAGTGAGTGGAAGAAAGAGGCCTATGTGACAGGAGAAAAGAGAAAGATGGTATATTAGCCTCTACTCTCCATAGGAGATGAAATGATGATAAACAAGAAGTACTACCAGGGGTGTTTGTGGATATGCAAATGAGACTCTCCAGGCCATTTTCATTCTTGGGGAGGAAAAAAATAAAGCAAAACAATAAAATGATAGATATGTGAAAAGATAGATTAAAATAAAGGGGATAACATAATAGGAAAAAGCATCGCCTTTTCACATCTTCACAACCACATGATTATCATATACGATCTTTACGACCACACACTGAAAAAAATTATCACCACTACTTTTATAAATGACTCAATTAAGATTGATTTTGAGGGATGAAGAAAGAGTATGGACCCACAGACTGCAAAAATCACAAAGTCTGGCAATACCAAGTTTAGCTGAAGATATGTACTTACAGGAACTCTGGTGGGAATATACATTTGCAAATGGTTACCTTACTCACTAGCTATGTGACCTTACACAGGGGAGCTTACATTTCTGAACCTTTTCCTTATTATTAAAAGAACAATAACACTTTTGTAGAATTATCTTAAGGATTGACTATGCTAAGTCAAACATTTAACATGAACATGAGATGAATAAATGCTGGTGGTGATGGTGATGATGATGGTGTTGATAATGATGCTTAACCTGCCTATGCAAAAGGGAAGGGGGAAAAAAAGTCTGATTTTTCCCTTTTCTTCATAAATACTACCATCAGCAAAATTCACACTAACCAAGAGTGGCTTGTGTGTGGTTCGGGAACCCTGGAAGGGCATAAGGGATTGCAATCCACTGAAAACCATCCTGGGTTGGTACGAGAGGTACACAAAAGGGACAAAAGATGAACCAGGAAGATGCGCCTCAGCCATTGTGATTTAGGTGACTTATATTCAAACCTTTGTTAATCTGACATTAGGGGAAAAAGCTTATCACTTTTATAAATTCAATACTGAGAATGCGAATCCTGAATAGTTTTGTGTCAATTAAATTTCCTAAGGTAGTTGTGAGCTAAGAGTGCTTAACAAGGTATGAAGAATTGAGGACAGAGAAGTGTACGGTGTGTTTGATTGTCCTGTTGGTGCCTTTTGTTCCCATCAGATGTGGTAAAAGTAGCATCCTGGGAGAAATAAGAAAGGTTTGGAAGAGAGTGGAGATGTTATATCGGATCTGAGTGGGATTGGCATCTGTAGGAGGGATTTGGCACAGGCCCAAGGGGCAACAGGTTAATGAAAATTATAGAGAGGTGGATTTCAGGTTAGAACAGGGGATAGGAGTAAATACGATAATAATAAAAGTATTTAAAGATAGCATAGGCCACAGTGGCCTATCCTTTTCTTAGAAGTTTCTTAGAAAAAAGAGGCCAGCTAACTACTGAAAAAATATTTTTAGAAGGAAAGGCCTGTCGCGGGGGCAGTATTGAGCTATATTACTCTAAGATTACATTCGACCTAAGATTTAAGAACTTTGATAGAGTGAGCTATTCATTTTACATGGCCTTTGTATTTTCATTGTATTAACCCCTCAAATAGACTATGTAAATGCTGGCATAACACAGTGAAGAAAACCAAAATATTTTACTCCAAAATATACTTCTTTGAAATATTTTGAGGTGGCTGCTCAGAGGGCCTGCAGACAGAAGTAACCCGGCAACGCTGTCTTTTGTGGGGAAGATTCACATCTATGTAGAGAAGCTGCATCATGCAGCCAGGCCTTCTCTGAGGCCCTTCCTTGTGCGGATCCAGAAAAGATCAACTGAGAGTCCAATGCCTTTAAAGGCCTGAAGGAAACACTTGCCATCCTTTCTCCCAGAGGACTGCTACCTGTGAATTTCATCTACATGACAGGACCACCTTTGCTAGCCAGGCTTCCTCTTCTCCCCCTCCCATAACATGTTTTGCCACCATAACCTGCCTTGCCATGCTCCAATATCCTATTCTGTTACCCCAAGTTGGTATAACACTGCCAACCTTCTGGCCGTTTCTTTGAGTTCTTATATTTTGTATGACTCCCATGTATATTAATAAATTTGTATGCCTTTTCTCTATTAATTGGCCTTTTGCCAGTTGATTTTTCAGAGAATTTTCAAAGATTTCCCTTGGCCCCTACAACAGGGATGGCCGAAATTGCAACTCTTATGATTATAAATTTTTAACTTATGGAAACTTAATCAGGTTTTCTTAAAGAAAACTATAAAATCTCATCCCAACCTGTACCTTGTGTTTTTCAAATATCTGTATTATTCTTGCCCTGCCTTAGTCTAATCAATTGCTGCTGGGTATTATAAGAAGGTCAGGTATACCTTCAAGTATTTTATACATAATAGAGGCTTAGTTGATGTTTTTAATTCAAGGTAACAAAGAGGATGTAATACACGACATTAATTTTGTAAATCTGTGCAAATCTGGGAGCTGGAAAATCATGTTAAGGAATAGAGAATTCTGAATTACCTGAATTTCTCCAGTTATTATTCAATAATAATATTTTTCATTCAACAATTATTTTTTGAGTTCCTGTTGGTGCTAAGAATGTAGTTTAAAAAAAATCTTCATGATTGCCAAGAGCAGAATGAATTACAACTACAATCTCATTGTCACTCAAGAGTGGGGACTTAGAATACTCTAATGCTGTCTATGGGATGTGTGAGGTGGGCACCTCCATAGTGATGAGGATTATTTTGTATAAATGATTGACTGGGGCCCATCTCTGATGTGTGACCCAAGCATCCTGGGTATTGCATGTACCCTAAACTGGAGAACACACAAATCTACATTTGCACCCATCTGTGTCTTTTTGACTATGTCAGTTATTAGTCTTCTAGTGACTCACCATCCATGGGAAAATGAGGCAGCTCAGAAACGAACTCATTAGCTCTCTTATGCAGCTAATAAGAGCTGTGATAACTACAGACTTCAATCTGTAGTTCCCTGTAGAGTAATTCTCGTTTTTCTAACCTGTCATCAGATAACATTAATGTCTCGGTGAAAAACAATTTTCTTTCCAAATCATTTTTCAGGTAGCTGAAAGTAAGAATTAGGCCACTTATTTGTCTGATTTTCCTAACCAAAGATAATAAGCTCATAAGAAAAACAAAATTTGGGTAATTATACATATCAAATGTCTAACATGTTCTCTGGAAAGGTAAATTATATGTTGTTAAGCAAACATACAATAGGCAGAATTTCTCAATTACTGTGTAATGAATGTGCTGAGAGCAAGGCAAAAGAATCTGAAATTGTAATTACAATATCCTAATAGATGACATTCTGGTATCTTCAACTGAACTCCTCAAAATAAGCTTAAAATCCTTTACTACCTCCACCCCCACAAATATTATGTGACAAGTATTTAACAATCACTTCTATTTCGGAGGAATTCTAGTAATCCCTGTACTGGAATGTTACGGCAACATCTTCAATGAATTACTCAATTCTTTCAGAAATCACAAGATTTGATTTGTGATCACCAATAAACTATGCATAATTAATATTAGTAACATATAAAATGTAGTTTTTATTGTGGAGAGAAATTTTATCCAATGATGGCATGAGACGATCACCATCCTTACCTAATTTTAAGTAATTCTATCGAAGATCAGGTGCATGCTCCACAAGCAGAAATATTTTACATAATGAAAACTAAATTTTAAGCTGATCAATGATTGTACCTACCTACACAACCTGAATTTCTTAAGCCTTTCAGCAAGTATAAATCAAAACACATTAGATGTTTAGGCTTGGAAATTCAGCTCAGCTTTAAGTTGGGCTTTGTGATTGATTATCCTTTTCCAAAGTGTTCAAAGACATCATCAATCAGATTTGAGAGCCCTGGAATAAGTATTAAACTCAACACATGAGTAGATTAGAGTCCGGCTATGAGAAGAAATGTATATTTTGATTTATTTCACTAGGGCTGCATTCTGAAGACATTACAGCTTACAATACTGTTCCCTTGTATTAGCATGATGACATCATTGTGCAGAAGTGGTGCTAATGTCTGTATTTAATGTAGAATGTTTGCAATGATAGATAGAAACAAAATATGAAATCTTGAAATCAATATGTTTCTGGTTATTTCTAACCGTTGCCCACATTTGCTGGAGACTGAATCTACTCTCAGCCAAGGAAAATATATTAGAAAGAACATCCCGAGAATTAAATTATAAATGTCTATTATAGATTTTCAATGTTTCACAATCATGGTCTTGTGAATAGTTATTTCCTGTGGCTTTGGCTCATTGCAGTTTATAATTTTTTTTTTCAATAAGGCAGCTAACTATGAAGTGGAAGGTAAAATAATGATCATATTTTTATTTTTTTCCTTTCTGTGCTTTCTACATTGCCTTTGATGTTTGAATACAAATGTATCATATTATGGCTGGCTGTCAGTAATGTTACTGGCTGTCATTTTATGAACTGCTGATACTAGGGTCACGTGTAAAATCTAGAAAGTCAGGAACAAGTACTTTGGATGACTGAACTTTCTTTTTTTTTTTTGAGACAGAGTCTCACTCTCTTGCCTGGGGCGAGTGCCGTGGCGTCAGCCTAGCTCACAGCGACCTCAAACTCCTGGGCTCAAGCGATCCTACTGTCTCAGCCTCCCGAGTAGCTGGGACCACAGGCACACGCCACCATGCCTGGCTAATTTTTTCTACATATATTTTTAGCTGTCCAATTAATTTCTTTCCATTTTTTGGTAGAGACGGGGTCTTGCTCTTGCTCAAGCTGGTCTCGAACTCCTGAGCTCAGAATGATCCGCCCGCCTCAGCCTCCCAGAGTGCTAGGATTACAGGCGTGAGCCACGCGCCCGGCCAGGATGACTGAACTTTCTTACTCTGTTTAGTCCTAGAAAGATTATTGGCCCTTTGGACAGTCTTAATCTGGTCCCTAAAGTTAATGGACCCTTGGTCTCTTTAAAATCCTATTAAATCATGCTCTCTAAAGGATGCAGGAAGTTATTGATATTGGAGTAAATAGATAATTGTCTAAAATTTAGACCAATGCTTATGCTAATAATCATCATAATAATAAACAACTGATAGTATTTGAACTCTTACCATATGATATGCTAGATTAGAATATTTATTCGACATGGCTTATGTCATTTAATTCTCACGACCTGTCAACTTTATGAGGTAGGCGCTGTTTTAGAAATTGGAAAACTGAGGCTAAGAGAAGCAACCTTCTCTCCCAGGTAGCACAACTGCTAAGAGTCAGTGTTAGGATTCAGTTGTAAGCATCAATCTCCAGGAATTGCACTTATAACCTCCCTTCTTCAAAAGCCAGCTGTCTGTGGGTCTGTGGAGAGGCATCACAGTCTGAAGAAATGCTACACGATGTGTCATTGAGTATGTTCTTGTCTTGCCCAAAGTACCTGGGACCTATTAGGCAACATGGTGTCCTGATTGGATGGGTAAGGGTGTAATGGAAGAAAAAAAGAGGTAAAAACACTCTTTCTTATCTGTATTAATTAGACAACCAAGTACCCTGATTTGTAGTAGAAATGTATGATATTCAAACTAGAAATGTTTAAAATTCTCCAGAAATCATATAAAAATTGTGAAGAATATATTTTCACTTCCCTCTAAGGGCCATTTGTTCTCACATTCTAGTATGTTAATACAGTAGAGTTGTTGGCATCAACAAAGGCGATTGATATTATAGGCTAGTTTTAACACTATCTCATTCATAAGAATATTAAATTATTTTAGGCAAAGTGGCTGTGTCAAATTGAATAGAAATAAAGGGAAAGTGGTAATTAGACTATGTTCAAATATAACCTCCAAGGATATTAAGTATGCAAGAGCTCATCCATGAAAAATTAGACTGCAAGAGGTTACACCATGTATTGGCCTATTTTGTAAGATATCAAATTACCTCTCATGAATAAATATGACTAATAGTTTTAACTCTATAATTTAATGCTATGGTATTAAAAATACTTTTTGACTAGAAAAAAATCTAGTTCTATATTTGATCGTTTTTCATTATCAAACACTAAGTATATAGTAATTAAATAAACAATTTCTGTTGGCTTTACCAGACAAATTTTGAGAGATTTTATACTTTAAACTCCATTTACAAAATAGTTTAGTAAATACTGGTTAAATAAATACTGAGATTTAAATTTTAAATAGAAGCAATAACACAAACTGTTTTATCTCATGGTATTTATGCCAAATAGCTTGAAAGAGTAAAGCAAGGGTCTTGCCTTTCTTATGTGTCAGGTATTTTGCTAGGTGCTGAGGTTATAAGGTAAAAATAAGCAAAGATAAAAATAATTAGTAATATTAAAAATCTTACAATTTAATATTTTTAACTGTGGGAAAAAAAAGCATTTAATATAATGACATCTCTGTCTCATCGATGAAAAAAAAAAAAAAGAACCCACAGGGAAATGGGCTAAGGTAAAGCAAGATTCTATTAATTTGGCAGACTGTATCTAACAGAAAGGTGCTGTCCACTTGATTCTGATAGCCTGGGTGCTGGTTTGCTTTGGATGCCTCTCTTTCCAGGTTTTCCTCAACCTCTTTCCCATCTTGCTTTTATCCCACATTCATCTGCTTTGGTATTTCACTTACTTATGATACTATTTGCAGACAATTCTTAGTAGCTAAAGAAATCTTTGAATAGGTTTCCAAGTAAAGACTATATAGCAAGCACTGCTTGGCTCCACGGATGAACGGATAAAAATACTGGTACTCTGCCTTTCCTTAACTATATTTAAGCCTATTGGGGAAATACACATAACAGCAAATAACTCGAATCCAGCAAACCATCAATCCCAGTGTTTACAGAGTGAAATAAGAACTCAGGACAATGAACTGAAATCAGTCAGGGTTAGCTCAGCAATTTTTCAGAGAAAGCCAAGCATTTAAACTGACGATTCAAAGTTTCCATAGGTACTTGCTAGAAGTACTTGCTAGAAGTTTCCTAGCAACATGACTCAGCCATTCTAGGTGAAAGGAAACTGTGGGAAAAGTGAAAGAAGTACTAGAGACCATAAAATGTTTGGGAACCTCAAAGTATAGTATTCCTGGAATATTAAGCTGCATGTGTGTTGGACTCAGCAGTGGAGGGGGTTGAGTCTACACGGTACACAGAAATCAGATGTCTTTATTCCTATGGAGAGTGCTATAAATACCCAGCTTTATGTCCCTCATTGTTGTTCAAACTTCAGCCCTGTGTTTACAATGGCCAAGCGAGCACATCTACCCAGCATTTCAAACATAACACATCTATAGAATGATGTAATAGTTTCTCCCAAATCCACTTCTTCTCTTTTGCTGGGAAAAATTCTATAAAACTGCACCACATACAACTCTGAGTTAATGCTATGTAAACAGTTGTTATTCTTAAAATCTCAGAGTCATATTGGTAGGCTCTACCTCCCCAAGCTTGCATATTCCAGTATAGCCTGTGATATTGTGAAATACAGGTGCCACCCCAAAGACCACCAGGATGACTAAATGGTAGAAAGGAGAGCTTAATTAACAATATCAGTTTGCTAACAGTTAAGAGTCTCAGGTGTAAACTGTAGATGCTCTCTCTTCAAAAAGGGAAAGGATTGGTTGTGTTTTATGCCTCACAGGGCCAGTATCACACATATTCAGTAGGTTTTGGGAAAAAGTTGTACATATTTATGAGGGGAGCCAAGGGCATGTGCAATGGGTAAGCATGTATGAAATGTGTATGCCATGTTCACTTTGGGGCAGAGTTCTAGCATTAAAATGAGGTAGAATTTCATTCTTTACATCAAAAGATGAACTATAGGACACAAAGACAGTTTGTTCACACCTTCTATAAGCTGACTGAAATTGACTTAAGGTCTGCAATAGCTTATCAAAAAAGCATGTTTATAAGGCTGGTCCGATCAGAGTTGTGATCTGAATTGTAAATCAGCCTGATAGCTCCTGTTGCTAAGGAGTTTAGCAAGGGTTTGCTTTATCCTATAGTTGTAGAAATTTAGAAATTTTCCATGCAAGTGGGACCCGAACTCTCAACCTATAGATAACTTTTGTTTCCATAACTTTAGGACCCCTGCTTTAGTTGAAAAATGGTATCTATTTTAGTCCCTTAGATGACACAGTCATCCCTTGGTACCCATGGGTTATTGGTTCAAGAAACCCCTGAGGACACCATAATCCATGGACGCTCAAGTCCCTTATGTAAAATGGCACAGTATTTGCACATAACCTGTGTACATTTTTCTGTATACTTCAAGTCATCTCTAGATTATTTTGGGGCTCAGAAATCAATACCCTAAAATATGGCATTTTAACAGGCTGGACTGACTGAAGAAGCCTTAAGGTCTCTCTGACCTCCCCCCACCCCATCATGGGCTCTCCACAAAAAGTTGAAGTTTCTTTATCTATCTGAGAACCAGACTCACTAAGGAGAACAATTGTTCTTTTCTTCCCCTCCCTGTAAGTCCAGGAATGTGACTACAACTGAACAGACGCTTTAACAAGATTGTCTCCTCTCTCAGACTTGTTCAAATTCCAAAAAGAACTATTTACCAGTTAATCTTTGTTCCCCATCCATTCATCCTCCCTAGTAATCCTCTATTGCCCCTCAACAGAATTCCCCTTTTCCCCCCTTTGATAATCTGTTTTACCAGAAAGGCGTATAACTTCTAAATCCCATTGGGGAATTGAGTTTTCATTCTGAAGGCTCCCATATATACACATTAAAATAAATTCGTATGTCTTTTTCTCCAATTAATCAATCTGCCTCATGTCAGTGATTTTTCAGCAAACCTTTATGAGGCCAAGGGCCTTGGTCCCTACGATTACTTATAATACCTAACGCAATGTAAATGCTATGTAAATAGTTGTCGTACTGTATTTTTTAGGGAATAATAACAAGAAAAAAAGTTTATACATGTTCAGTACAGATATAGCCATTCATTTTTTAAAAATATTTTTGATTCAATTTCGCTTGAATCACTGATATGGAACCCATGGATATTGAGGACTGACTATATATTTTCGGTTTTATCTAGAGCTCCTAAAACTCTTGTAACTCCTAAGGGACTAGAACAACAGGAATATACTTTGTTAAAATGCTTGGCCTTTTGTCCTAAGTTCTGGGATAGCTCTGGAAAAATAAAGGTGAAAGACATGTCTTTTATTATTCTTAACAAGCCCCTTTTAACTATACCGGAGTTTATGTTAATGAGGTGATTTTTCGGAAAGTCCCTAGATACCCATAGGATGGGGTCTGATTGCCAAGGGAACCAGCCTTGTAATTAGAGGATTGTAACTTTCAACACTGGCTCACCTGCCACTTCCAGGGAGGAAAGAAGGGCTGAAGGTTGAGTTGATCACCAATGGTCAATGATTTCGTCAATCATGCCAAAATAAACAAGGCTCCATAAAAACCCAAAAGACTTGGTTTGGTGGGCTTCCACGTGGGTGAGCAAGAACACATCCACGTGCGGGGAAGGTGATACACTCTGACTCCCCAGGGTAACAGGCTCTATTTTTTTTTTTTTTTAATAATCCTTTCCCTTAACTAACTACTTGACTTTTTGACTTGTTTCCCAAAGAAGATGGTGGCTTTTCTGTGTTAGCTTCAGAGCCAAGAGGGAGACACACAAGGCCTCATGTATAGCAAAATGCTGTTTATTTTGAGCATATGGGTGCAGACAGGTGGAGACCGGAAAAGGTGTCCACGAGAGAAAAGAGTTTTATAGAGAGTTTATACTTTGGTTTTACAGAGAGTTTTTCTGGGGAGAGTAAGCAACTGGGCCAGAACAACCGCTGTAATAAATTCTTTTCAAACAACCAGGAGGGATAAGGAAAGTAAGTTCCCCTCTTGCATTCCATTCCTTTATCTCCCTCATGGGGTCTGGCGAAGGCTACATGCCTAATACACCCATAGGAAGGGGAGAGCGGTGGGTTTCATAGGAGGTTTGGATGGACATTTGGGGAGGGTGAATTCTTTAAGCCTAACATTCTGTAAGAAAAAGGAGCGGAGATTCTGAAGGCTCCTGGCAGCTTCCTGACACCAAGATTCACCATCCCTCACAACCTGCACTCAATACACATGGCCCCTCATTAGTTACATCATGACCTGCTCCAAGGCATGTGGCACCTCCTTTAAAAGCCCATGATCTCCATTAGTTGGGAAGATGGATTTGAGGCAGCTTCTCTTGTTCCCTGGGCATCTGTCATGTTAAAAATTCATTATTATTGTCTCAATAATTGGATCTTTGTGCAATGAGTAACCGGACCTAGGCTGAAACCCCTTTGCAGTTTCCACAAAAATTATGCGAGTTCATCCCAGATAGTGTTGCTCATAGTTCAGTGGCTGTGGAGTGGGGAGAGACCAAAAGCTTCCCTTAGCAGCTGCCTGAACATATTTTCCAAAAGATGGCTTTAGATTCTCCCACCAGCTCTACTGTTACTGGCCTGAAGCATATTGTTTTAGAAAGGACCTCTGGATTTTGAAATTTGGGTCCATATAGGTGAGTGTTATTTGAAGGCACCACACAGTGGGGGATGCCCCTGTCAATTTGGGGAATTCTCATTTGTTTTGGACTGGCTAAGCTCACAACCATTTGTGAGAATGGGAACTAACCTGTTTTGACTTGGCTCTCCTAGGACTTATGAGGCGAAATTGCAGTTTGTTTGTTTGGAACCACTTGAATTTCTCTTTATGTTGAGTGTTTACCCGTACTGGTGTGTGGCATGTAAATGTGGAGTCTGTTAAGCTCTTCATCTCTGTTTTCTTTTTGCCTACTTTAAATTTGCTGTTGATGATATTATAAGTGCAATCCAAGGCCTGGGAAGTTGAAAGACACTTCTGATGGTAGTTTCTCTTATGGCAGGTTCTAAAGTCTGAAAGGTTAAAAGACACCTCTTTCCTAAGGTCTGGAAGATTACAGTCTTTTCTAATCTCTCTCCAAAAGTCTAGGAGATTGAAAGACATCTCTGTCCATAAAGGCAACCTTGCTGAGACAAGGGGATGCCTGTTGTTAGAAAGGGAGAGAAACAAGAAACATAATATAATATATACAGGTTTGGCTGGACTTCAGAGGCTCTCTTGGCTAGAGTTCTGAGATAAAAGCTATTAAAACTTTGTGTGCATGTGTATATGTTTAGAAGTGTTTGGGATATGGACATGTACATTTTATGTCATGTCTACATGGTACCAAATTGGCTTATATATTAAAGGAGCTCTCATAAATTAAATAAATAAACCCAAATGCTATTTAAATTCACATGAATTTAGTAATCTTTGTTAAATAAGCTGGTTTTTAAAAAAAATATTAATCAAATAGCTTGATCTTGATTCTTATGCAAAAATATTATGACTTTGTGTCATTATTCAGGATGCTAAGGATTGATGTTAGGGGTTTATTTGGTCTACAGTCAGGTGATATCAATAAATTTTATTTGGGGATATTGGTATTTTAGAAAGATAAATTAGTTAACATCTATAAGCAGGATGTGTTCTAAAACTCCTACTGTATTTGTAGAACTTAATGATATTACATTATTCAGAATAGCAAGTCTCATTAGAATATTTATGCTTGTTTTAGTAGGCGTACTTTTTTAAGTTTAAAAGTAATAGTTAAAATTATATTTTGTGATTGTTTCTTAGTCTCTGTTTTAAAATTCTTTTCCTTCTCTTTTCTTCCAATTTTGTATGAAAACATGTTTAGATATTAAATTTATTTAGATATTAAATGACTTTGTTGAGGGCACAATCAATCACATTGGTTGTATATCTAATATTCACAGGCTGTCAAAATAGTTAAGTAAACTATTAAAATAAATTAGGCAAATATAAATGAGATAAATGTAATACAGTTGCAAGGGGTTTTATATAATCTGTTTCTTTTGAAACTTCTCATATTTATGTCTCTGAAGTTCAACTTTTGGTGTGTTTTACTGCTTTTAGCTTTTTCTCCCATTGAGAAGGACTGAGATGGTAACCTTCTCCTTCAACCTTTTTCAATGGCTCCTGTAACTTTTTTCCCCTTTTGGTTCTAAGTCTGCTATCAAGGTCTGATGCGGACATGTTTATCTTAAATGTCTGAAAAGCAATGTTTTTTCTTAGCTTCTTGATGTGTCTGAATTGTTCAACATGGTAAAAAATCTTCCTATGCTTTTACTAAGAGTTGAATATTTCCCTTCTCAAGGTATTCATTTTCTAGTTTCTTGTTTCTTTTATAATATAATGTTCATTCATGACCCTGGACATAGTCTTCTTATGTCTGATAAATTCAGATACTGTTTTCTTTAAGTTTGATTTCCAAGTTGTCTAAATGGATTTCCCATTTAAAACACACACACACACACACACACACACACACACGCAGTTGTACTAAAGAAGGTTTTTCTTTTTCTTTTGGTAACTGGCCCAAGAAACAAAGATTTTATGTTTTATGAAGGTAATTACTGTGTTGTTCTTATTAGGTTTTTGATTATTGGGAAAACTGAGATTTAAACAGTTAATGTATTTTCTGTATTGCCTTTAAAGTCTTCCGATTGTCACTCTTGGTTAAGTAAATTGCTTTTATTTTATAATAACCTGTGATGCTATTTTGATAAAATATTTTGAGCCTTTTAACATTTTTGACAAACATCTGCAAAATCTAGATAATTTTAATGTTTAGCTACCTATAAGCTTTCGTTTTCTGTCATTGCTGGAACTAGGCAGGACTTACAATCTTTTGTTTAGAATGTTGTTTGTTCATTCTGATATGAGTCTCTAAATCCTTAGCTCAAATGGTTTTAACAAATGCTTATGTTTTGTATACTGAATTCCTACAAGTTTGACAGTAGCTCAATGCTTATAGATTAGTTAATTTTATAATCTTGCTTTTGGTGTTTGGCTTTTATTCTCTTATGTTGCTTAAAAGGTTTTAAAAGTTGATAAATGCCTGCTCACCTCCATCTCATCTGGCTTAGAACATTTAATTGGTTCTAAGTCTTTTGACTTTAAGTTCCTTGGCCACAGGATCCCACTGAGGGACAGGATGGAACTGGGGCAGGTAGCCACACTCCCCCGGCAATGATGGGACAAAATAAAAGTTTGGCTATTCATGCTGCCTCTGACAAATCTTGGCTAAAAGTGGGAAAATGTAAACTAAAAATCCTAGGCACCCTTCCCCCAACTAAATGGACCCTTTCTTGGCCAAGGGGAACCCCCCACAAAAAAACTTAAAACTGGGTTCCTGGCCACGAAAGGAAGTGAGGTTGGGCATGCCTCACTATCCCTCTATTCTGTCTGTCAAAAGAACATGGAACTCGGGAATACCAATTTGTTCGATATTTAGGGTCAATAAGCCAAATAATGGAAGCTATTATTCCTATGGTACCTAATCCTTATGTCCTCCTTACTACTTTATATGGGAATTTTGTCTGATTTTTCAGTAGTAGATTTAAAAGATGCTTTCTTTTGCATTCCTATTGCTCCCGAATCCCAAGTACTATATGCTTTTCAATGGGAAGACTTAAAGTCTAAAGCCAAATGTCAGTACTGCTGGACAGTCCTTCTTCAGGAGTTCAAAAAACTTCCCTAACTATCTTCATAAAAATTCCAGCCAGAGATTTGAGGGAAATAGTTTTAGGCAAGGAAATGATTTTACAATATGTGGACAATACCCTGATCGCCAGTGATACTGAAGCTGAATCAAGGCAACACCCCATAATTGTATTAAATTTACTGGCTGACAAACCATCTCAGAAAAAAAGCTCAGGCTTCACATCCCACTGTCAAACACTTGAGGTTTAAATTATCTCTTGAATCTCAGAACCTCCTTCCAGATTGAAGAGAAGCTATAAATTGCATAGCAGTCCATATTACCCTCAAGCAGTTACAAGGATTCTTGAATATGGCTGGGTTTTGCCAGGTTTAGATTCCTGACTTCAGGCTAATAGCAAAACCCCTTCATGAACTCTTAAAAGGGGAAGAAAAAGAACTGCTTACTTGGACCAGGGAATGCCACAAGGCTTTCTTGACTATTAAAGAAAAATCAATGACTACCCCCACACTGGGCCCCCAAGACTTATGTAAGCCTTTTGATTTGTTCATTAAAGAAAGGCAGGGAATTGGGCTCAAGGTATTGAAACAGACTTTGGGGGATCATATGTAACCTGCACCTTATTTCTCTAAGCAATTGCATGTGCTAACAAAAGGATAGCCCACTTGTCTGAGAGCGGTAGCTGCTACTTATGATATTTTACAGGAAGCTGAAAAGTTTACTCTTGGGCAACTGGTGACTGTCCACTTCATGCATTACATATGACCCCTAGTAGAACAAAAGGGAGGCTTTTGGTTACTGGCAAGTGGCCAGATGGGTAAATATCAGGCTACTTTGTTAGAAAATCCTAATGTAACTCTGAAGGTAGTGTCCACCTTAAATCCAGCCACCTTGCTGTCTATGGACTCTCATTCCCCATTCTGTGATTACATTCAGATTATTGACCTAGTATATTCCAGTATCCAGGACTTGACTGATCAGCCCCTCTCACACCTAGATGAGGAACTCTTTACAGATGGAAGCAGTGTTACAGAACAGGGACAATGAATAACTGGATATGGTGTGGTTACCGGCCAAAAGATAATTGAGGCACAAGCCCAGCTCCCTGGGATGTCTGAAAGCATATACCCTGTATGTCTAGCTTGTCCTTTGGGGATTTTCATTTGCTTGTTAAGACAAGTCTTTAGTTAACATCTCTCAATCTATTGCTTCTTCTGCTAACGTATCTCACTCCTGGATTAGCTACCTAAAACCATTTTCATGAATGACGAGGGAAATTTTAGGATGGATATTCCATCTGGGGAACACTGGGGCAATATTTCTTGAGGGGCATCCCAGTCAGGGATGGGTACCTCTTCTGTTATACTTTACTACCTTGGTGGAGGGGAGGGTGGTAACTCAGCAGCATGCACTGCAAAGTTTTGGTTACAAGCTCAAGATTTTTTTCTTCCTTATACCCCAACTATATCCCATTTAAGCAGGAACCAGCCAAATATATCAATGTCCTGATTCCCCAAGATTGAGGAATAAACTAAAAAGAAGGAGGGAGTTGTAACTGCTCCCCCCACCCCCAAACAAGTTTCAATGACCCCTATATAATCCTCTCCCTTGACTACTACTTGAACTTTTGAGTTATTTCCCAGAAATTGTGGCTTTTCTTCAAGGCAAAGGAGCTAAAATTTTAAAGCCCCCTGGGCATACTTCCTGACACAAAGATTCACCATCTTCTGCAATCTGCACAATCCATGTAGCCCCTTGTTAGTTACCTTGTGCCCTGCCCCAAGGCACACAGCCCTTCCTTTAAAAGCTTATGATCTCCATTAGTTGGAGAAATAAATTTGAGGCAGCTTCTCCCATTCTCCTGAAAAGACATCTGTCATATTAAAAAATTCCTTTATTCCTTGGCAATCCTCATTATCTCAATAATTGGATCTTTGTGGGATGAGCAACTGGACCTAGGCCAAAACCCCTCGTGGTTTTGACAACACCAGGACAGAAGTTCCTGTGCTCTGATCCTTCTAGACCTGGCCCTGTGTATCTCTTCATCTGGATATTCATTTGTATCTTTTAAAATAGCCTTTGGAACTCATACGCAAATGTAACTAAAGTGTTTCTGTGACTTCTGTGAGCCACTCTAGTAAATTAATTGAACTCAAGGAAGGGTTGTGGGGACTCCAATTTATGGCTAGTTGGTCAGAAGCACAGGTCATAACCTGGGGCTTGTGATTGGCATCTAACGTGGGGGACATTCTTGTGGGACTGAGCCCTCAATGTGTGGAATCTGATGCTATCTTCAGGTAGATACTGTCAGAATTGAGTTAAATTACAGGATACCCAGTTGGTGTCTGCTGCTGGAGGATTGCTTCATGTATGAGGAAAACATGCACACACACACACACACACACACACACACAGTTGATTACAGAAGCATTCTGTGCTATGTGGTATGTGTTAGTAGAGAGAAAACAGTTTGCTTTTTCCTGTATCTTGGATAGCCATACATAAAGATCTATGTTGATTTATACTGTAATACTTGCTGACCAAAAGTACTACAAAGATAAACAGGATTGGATCAATCCAACTATTCTTCCATCATACTTAGCGCCTTCTTTCCTCTAGTTCCTTATTTATGCAGTTCTTCGTATCTGGAACAGTTTCCCTGCCCACCACACTCCCCAACCAATGCTTAATTCACAGAGCTCATGAAACTTTTTTACTGTTTTTCTGATTTGATATTTCTCTCCTCTGAGCAACCACTGTGCTTTATATCTTCCTGTTTTAGGGATTTCTTGTGTTCTGATGGTGTTATACTTCAGAAAAAAAGACACGTGTGCCTATAATTATAAGGTTGTGAAGAGAGTTATTTGTACTCATCCATTCATCTTGATATTTCCAACAGTTTTTATCTTTTGTTAAATTAAAAACAAAAGCCACATGATCCCATACTATAAAATGTTAACTTTTAAAATCCATATATCTATTTGTACAAGCAAGGCCAGTTCTCTGAAAGAAATGCTGGAATGCTCAAAAGTTATATTGATCTATTATAATGATCTTAGCTGCCTGGATTAACAAAGGGATTAAAATTTCTTTCTGACTCAAGAGATCTAGAACAATGGGGAAAAATATCTCATCCTGTGTTACGTTCTTTTCCTTAGAACTGTGGTCCCCAACCACCGGGCCATGGACGAGTACTGATCCGTAGCCTGTTAGGAACCAGGCTGCACAGCAGGAGGTGAGTGGCAGGTGAGCAAGTGAAGCTCCATCTATATTTACAGCTGCTCCCCATCGCTGGCATCACCACCTGAGCTCTGCCTCCTGTCAGAGCAGCAGCAGCATTAGATTCTCATAGGAACGTGAACCCTACTGTAAACTGCGCATGCGAGGAATCTCGGTTACACACTCCTTCGGAGAATCTAATGCCTGACAATCTCAGGTGGAGCTGAGGCGGTGATGCTAGTGCTGGGGAGAGGTACCAAATACAGATTTTATCATTAACAGAGAGGTCTGACTGCACAATAAATGTAATGCACTTGAATCATCCCGAAACCGCCCTCCCACACTGTTCTGTGGAAAAATTGTCTTCCATGAAACTGGTCCCTGGTACCAAAAAGATTGTGAACCACTCGCTGCCTTAGAAAATCCACTACATATCTTGTATCTACTGTGCATATTGCCTTTAAATACATTATTTTCCTCTTTCATGTTCTTTAACTCAATACAAATTTCCATGATTCAGTATAATATAATTCATAACCTGCTCCCTTTGGTTTAACAAAAAAACTGGGAAAGTTGTCTTTGCAAGAAATGAGGAACGTTAGAAAGATATTAACCACAAAATCATATATAACCTGAATCACGTCTGATATCTCCCTACATTATGATCTGGGTCTCCCAGTGCTTAGTCTGAAATTAGGTTCTATAATTTAAAATGAAAAGAAGAAGTATTTTGTGTTTATGCATCATATGTAATATAATACCCAATTGTCTATCTATTCCAATTTGTTAGATACTAGTAAGAGATATCTCTTCCCCTCCTGTGTTTTCTGGATCTTCTTTCAGAGAACATAATGTAAACTATAAGAGCATAGTCTGATAGGGGACATACAACAGAGCTCTATTTTTTCTTTCTAGACTAATAAGTGGTTAGTAACTAAATTATGTTTTAGTCTCAAAGGTCAAACAATGTCTTAACTTCAGATATTTGGGTATTTTCAGTATTTGGGATGGATTGTGGGGAACGAAGCACTTCAGTATGCCAAATTGATAACTATAATAGTAGAATTTCCTGTTTCCCACATGTATGAAACTTTGTAACCTTCTCATACATACAATGTTACTTTGTCTCAAACCTTCATGAGTTCTTGGTCAGTTAGGTACTGAGTTGCTGCATGAGAAATGGAGTTCTGGTATGTAAAAATAATTGCTCACAGTTACCCAGAAAGTTAACTGCAGACCAGAGATTCAAACTCAAAGCTCTGGTCACCTCACCACATTTACCTCCACACCAGTCTGCTACAACAAGCTGTATACTATCCTGTCTTACTTTCCAGATTTATTCCTAATGATTCCCTTGCTCATATCCACACGATGATATCTCTCAGTCGGTACTGTACTTCTGTTCTAGGGGCTTCTTATACTCTATCCCATCAATATATAGATTTTTAGATCCTTCCTAAGGAGCTCTCTGATCCATCCACTTATCTTTCCCTCAACCTCAGCTGCCATCTTATTCCAAACCATCATCATTTGTTATCTAGACTAATGTAATACCCTCCTTATTGGTTTTATCGCAACCCTCTGGATGATCTCCAATCTTTTCATGTCACCCTGCCAATCCTCATTCACAACTGCATAAACCCTTCCCATTGCTCTGAAAAGAAAAAAAAAAAAAAACTCCTTAACAAAACCTGCAAGACCACAACAAGCTTGTTCCTGTCTACCCCTCAAACCTAATCTCATGTCAGTTTGTCCTTTATCCCTTATATTTTTGCTACAATTAACTTTATTATTTTATTTAATTTTATTCATCTATTTTTATTGATACATATTAGACGTATGTATTTTCAGGGTACATACAATTGACTTTATATTCACCATGATTCACATGCTTAGGCTCTGAAATTAGTCTGAGTGTTAATCCTAGTTTCGCTTACGTGGTGTGGTGTAGGGGTTTGTCATCTTGGGTAATTCCTTAACTTTTTTTTGCTTTAATTTTATCATTATAAAGTGGGAGCTAATGATAGTAACTATCCCATAAGGCTGTTCTGAGAATTAAATGAGATAATATAGAAAAATGCTTAATGCAAAAAATATAACACTTGAGGGCTACATCTTTTTTTTTTTTTTACTTTAAGATTAATGACAGCAGACGTTATGTCTGGTGCTAATTACTATGTATCTATCACAATTGCCTAAAATAATACTGACATTGTGTCTTGATATGTGCTTATCAAATAAGTGAATAAATGACTGAATTTAAGTTTTACAACAAAATAGGTAAAGTTGTCTGAGTCCCTTTATCTGCCAAATAAATGCCTCCTATTTTTTTGGAGATCTAGCATATAGGTTATTGCCTCTTTTAAAGCCTTCTGTACTCTTGGGAGTATTGGAGAACTCCTACCGAGATAACGCCACCCCTCCACCCCGCCTGCCTTATTACCTCTGTAACGCTTCACGTATTAAATATTGTTAAAGATATATCTCTTGAGAGTAGAGTATTAAGGCTGAAAGATGGATTTGACGTCTCCTCTTTCTAAGAATTTGCAAGATAGTTAAAGGAAACATTTATTTATTAATTCATTAATCCCACGTAGTAGTGGGGGTACAATGGTGTTCACTTCACCAGAGAGGAAAAAACTAAAAAATTAGTAAATGTGGTGATGGAGACAAACTAGGAAGTGACTGGTCTAAAGAGTAACAGGAAAGGGTTTTCTTTAGGTGAGCTTCACTGAAGCAGTGTTGTTTAGCCAAGACCTACTGACAGGAAAAAGGAGTCAGAGAGGTAAGCATAGCGCAGAGACTGGCCCACTGAAGACACTTGATGTTTACCATCAGAATGAAAGAAGTGAGATATGGTGGGGGAGGGGTTAAGGAATAAAGAGGGGAAAACAGAGAAGCATCTTTAGCATTATTTTAACTTTTCCCAATTTCTCCAAAAATCTAAAATGTAACTCTTATTTAGTATTTGACTTAAATTTGTCTCCTTCCATCATCTCTTATTTTGAAACTTATCATTCTCTCCTTGGACATATGCAGCACTTATTGGCAATCCCAGTAACTTAGCTACTCTGGAACAAAGAGATTCAGTGCAAATCAGAAATGTGCTTGTTATACTTAGCCCCTTACTTCTGTGATTTCCTGCAAATGTATTTCAACTGTTGAGAGTCTTGGTCTCATTTAAGGTTTCTCTGTTTAGTAAGTTTAGAAGATAAAATGAGTTAAATAGACCAAGGCTCTGTCATCTTCTTACTGCATAGCTCTCAGATGCCTTATATCACCACATTTTCCCTTCCTCAATTTGAGGATTGACACAAAAATGTTTTCTAGTGATCTTTCTTAGCATCCTGGTTTTTTTTTTTTTTTGCCCGGGCTAGAGTGAATGCCATGGCGTCACCCTAGCTCACAGCAACCTCAAACTCCTGGGCTCAAGCAATCCTTCTGCCTCAGCCTCCCGAGTAGCTGGGACTACAGGCATGCACCACCATGCCTGGCTAATTTTTCCATGTATTTTTAGTTGTCCGATTAATTTCTTTCTATTTTTTTAGTAGAGACGGGGGTCTCACTCTTGCTCAGGCTGGTTTCGAACTCCTGAGCTCAAATAATCTGCCCGCCTCGGCCTCCCAGAGAGCTAGGATTACAGGCGTGAGCCACCGCACCCGGCCAGCATCCTGGTTTTATTTTGGTGTCAATCACTCCACCAATAGCTGAATCTCAAAAATTACTGTTTTGTTTATTGAAATTATTATTTTTAATTTCTTATCCATAGTTGCAGAGTCCTCAAGACTTCTGGATTTGTTTTTCTGCTCTCTTCCAAAGGCTAGTGCTACTATTTTAAATCCTGGCTTTCCTCTTTGGGCAACAAAACTGGAAGAGAAACTATAAGACTTTTTTTAATAATGAAAGATTAAATTTGAATGTACTATCTAAATACTGTAATGATGTCAATTCTTTGAAAATTTATCTACAGAGTCAAAGTAATTCCAACCAGAATTTTCTTCGTAGGTATCTACAATCTTATTCCAAAATTCACGCAGGAAGGCAAAGGAACTCAAAGAGCTAAAACCAACTTGAAAAGAATATTCAAGCAGGTAAAGTCAACTAACTGATTTCAAGACTTACTGTAAAGTTATGGAAATCAAGATGATATAGTATTGGCCAAACAATAAGCATATACATCTATAGAACAGTAGAGAATCCAGAAATTGACCAGCACAAATATAGTCAATTGAATTTCAGCTATAAAGAAAGATAGTTTTTCCATGCAAAAGAGCACATATTACATGAATTTAGTTCTGGAACAGGCAAATTTAATCTATGGTGGGAAAAAGAATCAAGGTAATGGCTCTTTCTGTGGTGTGGGATTGATGAATGACTTGCAGAGAACATGAAAAACATTCTTGGGTGAGGTTAACGTTCTATTTTATGATGATAAGTGTTTTGGTTACACAGGTGGATGCAGGTAAAAATTCACTGAATGTATAATAAAAACTGTAAATTACATTGTATTTAAATCATATAGCAAATAAAAATAAATGTAAATAAAAAAGCAATATATTTTAAACAACTGCCAAAATTGTCTAAGATGGGAATTTGCAATAACAAAATATTGCTGAGCACACAGGCAAAATTCACAGATTCCTTGGAACAGAGACTTTACTTAGGAGACATTGTTTATTTCTCTACGGATTTTTTTTTTCCAGTTAGAAATTTCATACAGAGAATGAGATGTAGAGAAATTGAAGCCACTTTATAGAATATCAACAAAAAGATTAAAGGCACAGGAAATAATGCCAGAGAAGAAAGATAAAAGGAGCTTGGGTTATTTTGTGTAATTTTCAGAAGAGAAGTCGAGGGATTGCTTAACAGCCCTCTTCCACATTTATAAAGGAAATGTATTGTGTTCACAGAGGCCCATTGAACTATTGGGAATTTTGAGTTCATCTAATCCAGCCCCCTTTATTATGGGGGACAACAGTGATGCCCAAGGAGCAGATGTGATTTGATAAAGATCTTGCAGCTCATTCATTAGTCATTGAGCTTGGGTATAGGCTTCAGCATGATTGGAACTCCAGATATCAAGCTAAAATGGGGTACTGTGCCGACAAATGTGAGAACTCAGGGAGGAAGCCTTAAAAACTCTTACGAGAAATATGAGTCTGTTTGAAGAATATTGTTCTCACAATGCTTCATTCATATACCTGAATTTCCAAAGTCCTCCATTCCTTCCTAACTGTCCTTGAATAGAGAATTCAAAGTTCCCATGAACTTACTTCCAGTCCTAGAGCAAGGGCCCTGACTGGAATAAATGGGTTAATCATCTACTTGCTACAGTTTTTGGTTCAGTTCATCTAGACTTAAGCCACTGCTACCAGGGCTTCTTCTAGACATATTGCTGATTTTAATGGTCGTTCAATTACGGGGAAAACCAACATCTTGCCTCAGAGTCTTAAACATAGTGATCTCCTTTTGGACATTGAAGAACACAAACATGAAGTTTGGGGCTTCTACAGCTACTTTTCAGTCATGAGATAAGCTTCTCTGAGCATTCAACAGAAAAAACAGAAGCAAATTGAACCAAGAAAATGACACTATAAATAAATAAATGAATAAATAAATAAATAAAGATAAATCAACCACAACTTTGACCAAATTATAACTAATCTCACTCTGAATATATAAATTAAATAATCCACTCTGAAATTTTAAGCGATCCTTCATGTTTTTTTTAATATTTACAACCAAAGATATTCAAAGTAATATCAGCCAGAAGAAGCATTTATTTTATAAAATAGATTACCTAGAGTTATTTATTTTTAACAACTTAATTACTAAAGTAGACAAGTAATATTTATTGTAAAGTGCTAAGCACTTTGCATATGTTATCATGTTTAATACAGACAACAGCCCCCTGAGGTAAGCAATACTGTTACTTTTATTTTACAAATAAGAACTGTGGCAGGAGAAAGAAAATGCTTACTATGGATAGTGCTTGTGCTCACACAGCCAAAATGTGGCAGCATTGGAATTTGGCCCGAATCTGTGTGTTTCTAGGGCTACGACCGAGCACCTCTTCTTAACATATTCATTGACCAGAGGTGTGTAGAATACGAAGCAGTTATTTATTGACTTACGGATATTTGTAAGAGGCAGAAGATAGGGTAAAATCCTTACAGTTCCACCTAAGTCTTGGATTCTACAGGTTTCTAGGGGCTCTTCATTTCGTGTAAGAAGACGAGGAAAGGCCAGAGAAGGAGGCAAACAAAACAAAACTCTTTGTTTCCTTTCATGTGAAAGAGATTTCTATCTCCTTTGGTGGAAAGGCTTTTAAAGCCAGGCTTTAAAAGTACCGCGGATATGGTGGAGACATATGTGTGTGCTTATGCTTATGCTGTTCCTCATGTCAGTCTGCCCTGTGTTCACATCCAACCTCATTTACTGGCATCTCTTTATCAAGGGATGCACTCTTTTATTGAGAAGCATGGAGAGGTTCCACTCCAAACACTGCCATTTGGAGAACAACATGCCTGCTCTTCCCCTAATGCCTTGCCAACAGATGTGACTATGAAATCCAAAAATGTGGTACCCAAGGAGGTGTCTGCCCACTAGCTGATTCACAGCAACAGAATGCTAGTAAACCAGCTCACCTTGCTTTCTGAAATTTCAACCATCTGAGACTTTTTATTTTTTGTTTATTTATTTATTTTTATTTTTTATTTCTTTTTGAGACAGACTCTCACTGTGTTGCCCTGGCTAGAGTGCCGTGGCGTCATCGTAGCTCACAGCAACCTCAAACTCCTGGGCTCAAGTGATCCTCCTGCCTCAGCCTCCCGAGTAGCTGGACTACAGGCATGCACCACCATGCCTGGCTAATTTTTTCTATATATTATCAGTTGTCCAATTAATTTCTTTCTAATTTTAGTAGAGATGGGGTCTCGCTCTTGCTCAGGCTGGTTTCGAACTCCTGAGCTCAAACAATCCTCCCACCTTGGCCTTCCAGAGACCTAGGATTACAGGTGTGAGCCACCGCGCCCGGCCTGAGACTTTTTATATTTTAAAGGTGAAGGGAAGTCTTCAGTGTAAAGCACAGGTGTTTCAGGAGTTTAATAACTATAACAAAAAAAATTTACTAAAAACAACTTGTAACCATTATTTTAATTGAAAACTACTTATAAGTTAATTAAAATAAGGTAGAATTAACATCACTATCGTATTTCATTTTAATCTCCAACATCCCTTAAATGTATTCATTGCTTTTTTCTTTTTTTTCTTTTTCTTCTTCCAGCAAAGCCCTGAAAGTTTCTATTTATTCTGTGTACTTATTTTATAACTGGCCACTTTAATGAACTCACCTATTTAAATAGACTTTTAGTTCACACTGTAGGATTTTTCCCATGAGATATGGCATAATGATTTTGTCTCCTCCTTTCCAAATTGCATCCTTTTTATTTTGGTATGTTTTTGTTTTTGTTAAGTATTGGATGTAACCTCAAGAACAATGTTGAATAATAGTATCATTAAATTTTAGTATTGCTCCTATTTTAATAAGGCTATCTTTACTATCATGCTATAAAGGTAATATTGATTATTATTTTCAGAGAGTTTTTTTTTTCATTGAGAAGCTATTTCTCTATGACTATTTTACTAAGGTTATTATTATTTTAATGAAGATATAAGTTGATTTTTGTAAATTTTAGATTTTTTTAAAATGGTAGGAAGAGAATTGTCCAGTTATCTGTTTGGTACAGGCCCCAGACTTAGTGAAGGCATGGAGAATTGAGGTATAAAATACCGTATCTTGCTACTTTTTAATATTTGAAGACTCTTGGTTTTGTTGCATAAAACCTAATGTACCTGCTCCATATTCCATCAATAGATGTATTTTTGAATTCATTCTGAAATGCAGTTTCCTATTTTTCAATCTTAGATTATTGTTGTGATGTGATTTTTATTCTTTTCACATGTCTTCATAGATATTCTTAAAGGGACACTGTCTAAA
>NW_012148308.1:2060303-2061536 GCF_000956105.1 Propithecus coquereli
CATCTTGGTTGATGTATTAAAAAATTTTGAATCCCCAGATGTTGCATAATGCTCCAGGCTTATAAAAATAAGCCACTGTGCCCCATTAAGGAAAGCATTCCACTCTTCCTTGACAAAAATACACAATTCTTTGCCTGAAGGACCCTAGGAAGAATACATTTCAGAGTTTACCCCCTCTTAGCCACCAGACCAAAAAGTTGGGTCAAGTCACAATGTAATTTAACTGAGAAAGTGCTGGGCCTGAAAGGGGAAGAAAGGGAATTAACCCAAAGAGGGGTGCAGGACCTAGCTGGAATATACTAGGAGAAAACAAAAGAGTTTGTATGAGACTAGATCTTGAGGGTGCTGGAACTGAGGGGGTCATTAAGTTGTGCAAGGGAAGAGTTAGTATCCACTAATGATAAGGAATGTACTAGTCAGAGAACATTCATATTGTTGAGAAATTTAAAGACTGTTGTGTTTTCAGACTAAGACAGATGGTAGTCTAGTTTCTGTGGCCAGGACTTCTAGTACACTCTTTAATAGAAATGATAAGAGTGGGCATTCTCGTCCTGTACTGGAGGATACAGAAAAAGCTTTCAGTTTTACCCATTGATTATGATGTCATCTGTGGGATTTTCATAAATGGCCTTTAGTGTGCTGAGATAAGTTTCTTCTATGTGTATTTTGTTGAGAGTTTTTATCATGAATGGATGTTGAGCTTTATCTAATGCTTTTATTTTTGCATCTATTGAGATGATCATGAAACTTTTATCTTTCGTTCTGTTAATGTGGTATATTACATTGATTAATTTGCATATGTTGAACCAAACTTGCATCCCAGAGATAAATCCCACTTGGTCATGGTATATAATCTTTTTTTGGTAGGCCGTTGAATTTAACTTCTTAGTATTTTATTGTGGATGTTTGTGTTTATATTTCTTGTGGTATCTTTGTTTGGCTTTGTTATCAGGGTGACACTAGCTTCATAAAATGAGTTTGAAAGTGTTTCCTTTTTCTTCTATTTTTTGGAAAAGTTTAAGATGAATTGCCACTAATTCTTATTTAAATATTTGGTAGACCTTACTCATGAAACTATCTGGTCTTGGGCTTCTTTTTGTTGAAAGGGTTCTGAATACTGCTTCCTTATTTGTCATTGGTCTGTTTAGGCTTTCTGTTTCTTATTCATTCAGTTTTGGTAGGTTGCATATTTCTAGGAATTTATCCATTTTTTACAGGTTATCCAATTTGTTA
>NW_012148308.1:2061586-2063932 GCF_000956105.1 Propithecus coquereli
AGTTTCCTATTTTTCAATCTTAGATTATTGTTGTGATGTGATTTTTATTCTTTTCACATGTCTTCATAGATATTCTTAAAGGGACACTGTCTAAACTGCATCAAAACCTCATGGACGCATGACATTTCAGACCATTGGCCTGGTATTTTCTCAGCCCTTCATTGCTTTCACAATACTCAACTACTTTTAGCAGAAAAACATCTGTATGATTTTAGAGCTTAGATTTCTGGCCTCATGCTTGCTTATATCCTACTCATTTTGCTAAGTGTCCAGAATACTCATGCATTTAAGTGAAGAAACTGCACAGGTGGTTTTGGGCTGGTGTTCTAGTCTCTCTCTCTCTCGCTCTCTCTCTCTCTCTCGTTTTCTGAAAGACAAACAATAAGTTGCAGAGATGTCTTATAAGCCACTCATCCCTTACCTTGAGGCATTCATTCAGTCAGTGAATATTTTGGGGTAGTATCTGAGCACCGGGCATTCTGCTAGGCACCAAGGACACAAGACAGAGCAAAAAGGACATAGTCACTGTCATAACACAGACTAAATAGTAAACAAATCAACTATTAATAGTAATATATGTGTTTCTCTACTCTAGTTTGCAATTACTAACAATGGGAAGTACTTTAAAAGGAAAGAACTGTGCTTGGAATTGTAGAAAGACAGGGATACACATCCATTATTGAGGTCCTAGCAGGAAACAGATGACACCCTCAACTGGAAACAATAAAAGGTAATGATAAGAGGACCATTTTCAAAGGTGTGGGCAGGTGGAGAAAACCACAAGGGACAGTGCAGAACCCTGGAACTAGTGACAATTGCAGGCTTGAAAGGGCAAGGGAAGGAATGGTTTTCAAGAACTAGAGACAGAGAAGGCTGGGAGAAAAGTGCCACCTGGCAGAACACCGCTAGCCTCCATCACGTGGAGGAGCCAGGAGAATAAAAGCACTGCCTTCTCTTTCTTCTTACTCTCTGCTTTCTTCTGGTGCTCATTGTGGACTGGATTTGGCAGGAAGCACAGGGCAAGGGGGTTTTTGGCTATCACACACTGGGTCAGCCCTCTTGGAATAGAATAGGTGTGGATGGGTGGGCAAGGAATCTGGAAGAAGAAATGGGAGATCCAAAACACAAGGAAGTGACTTAATCTGAGGGCTAAGGGAAGTTTGAAAAGTCAGAAAGTACCGGATCAGAATCCAGACTCTTACACTCAGTGAAAGTGTAACTTTGAGCAAGTTACTCATTCTTCCCCAAACCCAATGCCATCATCAGAAAGTTATTTAATAATAATAATGATGATGATGATAATACCACCTATCTGTTAGGTTTATTGTAAGAATGAAAAGAAAGAATGAATATAAAGCCCTTAGGGTTGTACCTGGCCCATATAAAAAACTACATGTTAAAGATTATCATTAATGTTAGCTTATTATAGTTGGTATTACTTGCTCTGCTGTTGTTCATAATGGGTATAAGCATCTCCAAGTTTTCCTGGACATGATGGTAGGAAGTCAAAGGGTAAAACAGGCACACATGGACTTAATTGGGTGAAAGAGGCTGATGCCACTGCTAACAGAGGAGTCAACCGAATGGATTTTTGTAAATTACTAGTTTTGCCAATGCCTGGCTCAGACAGTTGTGAAGTTCTAAAGAATTATTCAATTATTTTAGATGGAACAAATATACCTACAAGCTAAAAGCATTTGCAGGTTGGCCTGGATTGCATGAAGGGAGCTAAATTTTTGTGTATTTGCTATGATCAGAACCTTACAAGGCATGCTTTATTTTATTTAATTGTCACAACACAGAAGATGTATGTCTATGTCTCCTCATATACATATATTTATATTTGCATGTAACTGCACATGCAAAAATGTACATAAATTAATACACAAAGAATAATCATTTCCTGCCACTGTTCTACCCCCTCAATCCTCCATAGACCTAGGAGGGCAAAAGAAAGGATTTCTAGGCAAAGAAGAGAGTTAACACTTAGCTACGTATATGGTATGGCTTGATGCTTTTTAAAATCTAAAGGGTAAATGATTGAGGTTTCCTCTAAAAATCAATTTTGGCTTCAAAGATGATTACTTGTATAAATTATTTTTTAATGCAAGAGGGTGGGAAGAGTGGATGGGGATAACTAATTCAGGCTTCTTTTCATACCAATTTTCCATCTCAAAGTAAAATTTAATTTAAGTTCTTGAGGCCTTCAGTGTTAATGAGTATTTATTTCTCTTTTTCTATTAAAAAAAGATGAGCATTTTTAGTATGATTAAAATTGATGACAATCTCATTTACATAATTACAATGTATAGCTTTATAAAAATTTATCCAAAATAATGTTCCACG
>NW_012148308.1:2066032-2067465 GCF_000956105.1 Propithecus coquereli
CACAATCCAATCATTCAGGCCATGGCATTTACCATATTTTTCCCCTCCCAAAATTTCTACAGGAATGATGGGGTAGTTATTATTCCCATTTAATCAGTGGGAAAGATTGTACTTGATACAAAGCTACACTGTTAATAAAGAGTATAGTACAGTCTACAGCCCACGTTTTTTGGTGTATTATGTTCAATGTCATTTCTGCTCAAATAACCATCACAAATAGCTCCTTCTAAGTACATTCCTTTATCTTAGTATATTTTTTCAGATGTAACAGTGCAAAATGAATTAAACATAAAGGAAATAATATGATCATATTTCATAATAAGAAGTACTGACATAAGTACTTGCTAAGCCTAGCCAATTAGATGCTTATTGTCATTAGGGATCTGTCTGTCCATCTTTCTGCCCTGCCATGTTCTAGATATGACCATGCTCTTCAGACTAGTCCCCCTACTGGTCGAAAGATGGCTAGCAGAGATGTAAGCAAAAGCTTGTTCCATTTAAAGGAACAGCTGAATTTGAAAGCAAATTACTCAGAGATTATTGTAAACAACATCAGTACAATCCAGTCAACACTGAAAGCTTAAATCCAGTCATTATTGGGATGATTTAATTAAATGAAATTCCTTCTGCAGGCAGATTTTAAAATGACATAACCTGATTTCTGAAACCAGTAAAAATCTAAGAAGCCAAAGACAATTATTTTTTCATTTATTCACATCATAAAAACAGATGCAATAAATGGTTGGGACCATCTGAAGATATTTTACAAGCTGTTCCATCTGCTTTGCTGGCATTCTACCCAAGCAGAGTGGGTGGTTCTGAGTTCTGAGTCATCTCTATCTAACAGTTGTATAACTTGGCATGAAATGGAACCATTTTCTTTCATTTCTTTTCTTTCTTTTTTTTATGGCCTGGAGTGGATAGGAGGAGGTCATTTATTTTGTTTTTTTCCACCTCTAAGTCAAGGGAAAAAGAAGAATTCTTTTTTATGTACTTGTTCAGTGTTCAGAGTGCCCTGGCTGGTAATTTCCTAGAAGGGTGGTTTTAGGTATCCCCTGGGGGTAAGATAGAAGCTGTCATTTGTTGCTCACTTGCCAACATAAATCTTCTGACTGGTGATGTCCATTTACGTATTGTATCTTCTACTTGCTTTGTCCCTAGTGTCTTAGAAGTAAAATATGAGCTGATATTCACCAACATAAGAAAACAGGACTTCTCATCTGATATTCACATCCTTTCTTTTCAAGGAAAACTTTATACATCCAATTTCACCCAGAGAGCAGTTTTTGGCACAATATAGTGTGAGAACACAAGAAACAGGCATGAATTCAGGCTTAGGCAAAAGTGGGAGCTTATATGAATCATCTTTAGGGAGTCTTATACAGTAATTTTTAAATCTTTGCTCCATTCATGATTTTATTTTCCTCTCAAGA
>NW_012148308.1:2067515-2069243 GCF_000956105.1 Propithecus coquereli
AAGTGGAGAAAAGAAATGGAGATTTGTTTGAAAAAGAGAAGTTTTCATTTTCCAATATCTTTTCGTTGGAAATCAGGTGCCAATATGTGTATCATGTGAGTGATATTCAGTCCTATGATCCTTGGCATCTTCATCTACTATATGGGGATGAACATACCAGCTTGACAGGGTTGTTGTGAGGACCCAATAAGATAAAGACAGGAAAGATGAATTTTAACAAGAACAGATTCTGAATAATAGTTAGCATGATGTTTATAATTCTCAAAAAATGATACAGTGGTTGAGTTCAGGCACTGAGACAAAACGGGCTTAGGTTTGAATCTCAGCTCTGGTCCCATCAGCTCACTAGTTTGAGCACAAGTCCTACAAACTCTGAAAACTTTGTTCCTGAATCTGTATAATCAAGTAAAAATAGATCCTACCTTATGCTACTGAAGTGAGCTGTTGTATTAATAGTAAAGTGCTGATCAGGCACAGTGCCCGGCACATCATAAGGTCCCAATAAATGCAGTCTGTTGTTACTGATAATATTGTTGTTGCTACTGCTGTTGAACAAAGCAATTGAAGAAAGAAATATTTCAATCTATGTTTTTTATTTGTTCTTTCAGTCTCAATTTTTGGGGACACTAAGTCTCCAACCAGAACAGGACCTAAGTGAGATCAAAAGAATTAGCAAGCTGGGTTAAATCTTGCTATGTTATTACTTCCAGTACTTGCTATGATTGAATCCAAAATTGTGTCATAAGTATAACAAAACTATAAATTGCTGAGCCTAACAGTCACTATAAAATGTAAATTATTAAAATAAGCATCTGGATAAAATATTTCATGTGAGTAATCTGGTTTTACCATGGGCCTTGCCAATATGTGCCAGATAATTTTTCACTAAAATAAGTGTGCATAAAACATTTGAGGCTTTCTGGTAAAGTTGTAGGTTTTGTATCTTAAACATCAGTTAATAAGATTCAAAATTATCTCTATTATCCGAATTCAATCCCACAAACATGGTGAGAAACCCAAAGTTCAGCATCAAGTGGCACAGACTGCTTCTAAGCCCATACTTCTCTGATTCGAACACCCACATATTTTTACCACCCTTGAAAATCCAGCTCTACTGACTTCCAAGCCTGCATAGAATAACAGATATGACCATAAACTTTGAAGTCATGTAGATGTGAACTTGAGTCTCTTTCTTTCTGTCTACTGGCTGTGTGATCTTGAATTAGTTATTTAACTCGATTGCCTTCATCTATGAGACAAGAATAATGGCTCTAATATCACAGGCTGTTGCAAGAATTAAATACAATCATGAGTGTCAACTCATCTCCACATAATAAGCATCAATAAATGATGGCTTTTATCTTTTCTAAAATAAAATAATTTGAATTTGGTTATGCTAAGTTCAAATATGGTGTGGTGAGTGATTAAACTTTATTCTGAAGTTTCCATCACTGACATTCTGAAAGTCAATTAACAAAAAGAAAAAATATATATATGTGCATACATATATATGCTAAAAGTATGTATGATGCCATCTTTATTATTATTATTTACCCCAAAGTCAACTTTTGAGTGATATAATGAATAATTTGAATGGAGTTAAAGGAATCCTGATATTCATTACTTATTGTTATATTTTTATCATTTCTGACAAATGTGATTTTTCAGATAAGCTTGGTAAGTTATCTTTAAAAATTTGACAAACATTCCCTTGAGATAATTCATTCC
>NW_012148308.1:2081613-2083392 GCF_000956105.1 Propithecus coquereli
TATTACATTTTTTACAAATTGATGTTTGTGGCAACACTGCATTGAGTAAGTCTAGCCACACCATTTTTCCAATAGCACATGTTCACTTTGCGTCTCTGTGTCACATTTTGGTAATTCTCACACTATTATAAAATTTGTGTTATTATTATGTCTGTTATGGTGATCTGTGATCAGTGATTGTTGATGTTACTACTGTAATTATTCTGCAGGCACCATGAACCACACCCATATAGGACAGCAAACTTACTTGACAAATGTTATGTGTGTTCCAACTGCTCCACTCACTCTGGCCATTGTCCAATCTCTCTCCCTTTCCTCAGGCCTCCTATTAGCTGAGATATAAAAATATTGAAATTAGGCCATTTAATAACCCTGAAATAGTCTCTAAGTGTTCAAGTGAAAGAAAGAATCTCACATCTCTTGCTTTAAAGAAAAAGCTATAAATGATTAAGCTTAATGAGAAAGACATGTCAAAATCCTGGATAAGCTGAAAGCTAGGTCTATTGCACCACTCAGCCAAGTTGTGAATGCACAGAAAAAGTTCTTGAAGGAAATTAAAACTGCTACTCCAGTGGACACTTGAATGTTAAGAAAGCGAAACAGCCTTATTGCTGATAGGAGAAAGTTTTAGTCGTCTGGACAGAAGATCAAACAAATCACACCGCTACTTTATGTCAAATCCTAATCTAAAGCAAGGTCCTAACTCTCTTCAATAATATGAAGGCTGAGCGAGGTAAGAAAGCTGCATAAGAAAAGTTGGAACTAGAAAAGATTGGTTCATGAGGTTTAAGGAAAGAAGATATCTCCATAACGTAAAAATGCAAGGTGAATCAGCAAGTATTGATGTAAAAGCTGCAGCAAGTTATCCAGAAGATCCAGCTAAGATCATTGATAAAGGTGGATACACTAAACAATAGATTTTCAATGAAGATAAAACATCCTTATATTCAAATAAGGTGCCATTCAGGACTTTCACAGCTAGAGAGGAGAAGTCAATGCCTGGCTTCAAAGCTTCCAAGGACAGGCTGACTCTCTTCTTAGGAGCTAATGCAGCTGGTGACTTTAAGTTTAAGCCAATGCTCATTTACTATTCTGAAAATCATCATCCCTTAAGAATTATGCTAAATCTACTCTGCCTGTGCTCTATAAATGGAACAAATCCTAGATGACAGCACATCTGTTTATGGCATAGTTTACTGAACATTTTAAGCCCACTCTTGAGACCTACTGCTCAGAAAAAAAGATTTCTTTCAAAACATTACTGCTCAGTGACAATGCACTTTGTCACCCAAGAGCTCTGGTGGGGATATATAAAGGGATTGATGTTTTCATGCCTCCTAATGCAACGTCCATTCTGCAGCCCATGGATCAAAAACTACTTTCTACTTTCAAATCTTATTATTTAAGAAATATATTTTGTAGGACTATAACTGCCATATATAGTGATTCCTCTGGTGGTTCTAAGCAAAGTATATTGAAAATCTTCTGGAATGGATTCACCATTTTAGATGCTATTAAGAATATTCATGTTTATGGGAAGAGGTCAAAATATCAACATTAACAGGACTTTGGGATAAGTTGATTCCAACCCTAATGGATGACTTTGAGAAGTTCAAGACTTCAGTGGAGGAAGTAACTGCAGATGTGTTGGAACTAGAAAGAGAATTAGAAGTTGAGCATGAAAATGTGACTGAATTGCTGCAATCTCATGATAAACTTGAATGGATGAGAAATTGCTTCTTGTGGATGAGCAAAAAAAAGTGGTTTCTTGAAAGGAAA
>NW_012148308.1:2085012-2098753 GCF_000956105.1 Propithecus coquereli
AAATAATATACAGAATAACCGTTTTGGATTGTATTCAACATGGAAAGATGTGAAATAGCCTTCTGTTTTTGTTTCTCCAACTTTTTTTTCTCACTTGAGAAATTCCTGGGTCACTAAAGAAAAAGCACTTGGGTCTAATTCAATTTCTAGGTAGTTAAACAATATCAGAAATGCCAAACTGCTGAACCTCAACTCAACTTAAAACCATGCCCTGCACATTCAGCGGGCTAATGGTCTGCTTCACTCTTTCCTTTCCCAGATTGCCTCTTTATCTTTTCATTCCTTTATAAAACAGCATTTCTTCTAGGTGAGCACCCCTGCAAGGGCAGGCACAGAAAGTGGTCCCAACTATTGAGGTGACACCATTAATCACCTTTGACAATATTCATTTGTGGCTGAAGTGAAGCATTTCCAGATCAGAAATGACACTTTGATATTATAGTGCTATTAACACCTATATCCACAAATACAGAGATTTTGGCCAAGGATACTGAGATTCACTTCAGAATAAATCATTTGACATCCAGATTGGGTAACACCTGGTCAAACATTAACACAGACCTTTCAGGGCATATCTGTACATATAATGTTTGACAAACCTTCCTTAAAATAGTGTGAAGCCAAAAAGGTATGAACAACCAAATAGTAAAAAATTGGCAGTATTCAGTTCATCTTTAATACCAAGCGGTACAGATATGAATATTAATATTGTCTTCCTGCTCTTGAGGAGGTCATTCAAATGGATAACTCCCATCTACCCACAAACAAATGCTTAGTGCTATGAGAACCTTGCAAAGCTCTGTGACAGAGCACAAAATGAGGACACAGCCCGGCTGAGGAGTTCACGTAATTCTTCTTAGAGGAGATGGACTCTTAGCTATATGATGAAGAACAAGTAATAGCCCCTCAAGTGAAGAAGTGAGGGTGGAGAATTTTAGTGCAAGGATACGCACAGAAACCCATAGAAATGGAATCCATAGAGTATCTAAAGTAGTCCAAGATGTGAAAAATGGTGGAATATGATGATGGAATAAAAACTAGGAACTGGGTCTTAGAAAGCTTAGCATATCATACTCAGATGCTTAGATTTTATCCTGTAAAAGTTGAGGTTTATATAGTTTAAAAGAAGGGAGTAGAATGATGACCAATAAAATTTTGCATATCCCAAGGCATATTGCCAAACTCTAATCATTAATCCTACCTCAAAAATAATAGAATTATAAGAAAGCTTGAAGATAAATAAAAAAAAATGCTCCTCATTTTCAACAGATGAAGAAACTGAGACCCAGAGAAAGGAGAAAATGACTTGTTTTAGGTCACATGGCAAAATTAGAAAATGTATGGTTAAAATTGAAATCTCACGAATCCCAGGCAATCGAGATCCTTGTCATGATCTATTTGAATCTAAGTATTACAATACATTCCAATTCAGTGCAAAGTTACCATTCTCTAATTTGAAATAAAATGAAATTAGTAAGTTAGATGAACACTTTGAAAGTGATGACTCTGAAAGAACTAAGAAACATGCTTGTTATAGTTCACTACTTCACAATGTAAAATATGTAGCAAGAAGCCAAACTGGATATCAGGAGAGAAGAGTTCTGTTATGTCTGGTAACTAAATGAATGATCATAGGTAATGAGTTATCTTCTGCCTGGGTTCCCTAATCTATAAAATGGAGTTAAGTCTAGGCCATCAACACTCTCCACCTGCATAGAGGATGTAAGGATGGTATGTGATAACAGAGGGGAAACTGTACTTAAAACTCAATGTTCCATGTCAGTGTTTCCCCGTATGGTGCATGCCCTACTAGGACTACACCAGATGATTTCAGGTAATTAGTGAAAACACGTGTACAAGTTATTATATTGCCTCCCAGCTTCAAATCCACTCTTCTTTGCCTTGATTTATTATCTCCGCTAAAGCAAGTAAATATTTCTCTTTACTTCGGGTGGAAGAATTTTGGGCTTTGTCAATAGAGGGTGCTGGAGGGATGTGGGAAAGCATCGCAGAGCTAAGGGTTTTTCTTCCTAATTCCTGTGTACATTTTTCTTCCTCTTGTGGCTGCCAGTGGTGTGCAGGATGCCCAGTGGAACTCACTCCTCAATAAGTTTCTTAGGCTGCTTTTTTTGAACTAGCTCCAGTTCACTGACACCTCAATTGGTCACTTCCTGGGAATAAGCTATGCCCTAAGTCATGCCAGTAAAAAACCTTTCCACTTTCCAGAGAGCTGTATCCAACGTCAGAATCTCAGCAGTGGGGGACAGGACTCTTCCACTTGCCTTGTTCCCTCCTCTCCCTCAGCCCTGGAGGCAGTAGCTTTTCCCTACTGTGCTGTCTTTATTTCTTAGAATGCTTTTTTTTTTTTTTTTTACCTCTTTTGGTAATTAACCACTTTTACCAGTTAATGCTGTTTTATAATAACTCATTTCCTGCTCAAATTACCAGTGTGATTTCTATCTTCTGACTGGGCCTTGACTAATACAGAATGTATTTAATATTTTGATTATAATTTATGTTTACTATGAAATTGTGATTAGACTCACATTATTGTTTCATGATGGAAATATAAAGTTCCTACCTTACAACAACTTGCTTTTTGTTATACTTAGTTTTTCTGATTTCATTTTTATTTCATATATAAAATGGGGAATAGAATAACTTTTCAGGGTTGGTGTAAGGATAAAATGAGATTATGTACATAAATCAACATTTAGTACATTCTATAATAAATTGCCCAAGATAAAATACCTAGTAAGTGATAGATCTGAGACTCAAACCCTAATCTGGATCCAATGTCTGTGCATATTGTTTATAACAGAAAAATACTGAGAATAAGCTGCATGTTCCACTGCAGTAGGGAAGGGGTTAAGTTGCAGTTCACCAAAATAATGTAATAACAATTAGTGAAAATAACGAATGAGTTATAAATGTATACTGACCTTAAAATACAATCACTGTGAGTTAAAAAAAAAAAAAAAAGTTCCAGAGTTGTGTACATTGAATGAGCCTAGTTTTGTAAAACAAAATAATGCAAATGCATGTACATGTGTACATTTAATTATGTTTATAAAACTGTGAGAAAAACAAGGAAGGCTGCACATCTAATTCTTGAAATTGTGATTTTGAAGTGCAAGAATGTAACTTCCTTTTGTTAAAATATATAATTTTAAATAGCCTATGAGTGACTTTAACTTTCTTTTTAATTTTGTTCAGTAATTTTTGAGTAAATTTTGAAGTACATTGTGTTCTTACAACTATGTCTATCATGTACTTTGCATAATTATGCAGTGATATGAAACTTAGCAGATGCTTTCACTAAAGGTGGCAGTTGTAAAGATCTCAAGAAATTATTCCTTAAGAGCAATATCATCGGAATGCCCAGAATGGCCTGTGATTCCTCCCCAAACTCTCCATGCTAAGAGTACTCTGGGTATTCCCTGTTAATGTGTATGACTGGGCTTCTCACCATGTGGTTATTGGCTAAAACTGTGTTTGGCTTATAGAGTCTCCCCTCAAAGTATGGATATTTCCTATTAATTTCTTCTGGCATGAAGATCTCAGCTAGATTCATAGAAGCTGCAGATTCTGAACATGAAAAGGGAAAAGAATGGCATGGTGTTTTAATCACCTTCTGTTTACTCCATTGGTGAGGGAGGGAGTTCCTCCCTAAGAATATACAGATGGTTGGACACATGACACCCAACATTGGACAGATGAAATCATTAGTTTATTAGTTACATGTACTCACAGCCTGCAGGAGTAGGACACTGCATGCCATGCAGAGCCACATGAAGGTTGCACAAGGGAACAGACTGAACAGCCAGGGGCTATGGGAGACAGGCTTTGTAGTGTCAAAAGGATGAGGTGCTGTCTAGTTCCTGTAGGAAGCATGTAATTAATTGCCTTATTTGAATAATTCCATGGGCTGGCAAAGTAAAACTTACTACTCTGGGACTGCACTTGATCCTTTGGAAATAGGATTGTTTGGCTAGGGGATCTTATCCATAGGAGCAGAATGGGCAGGGGAACTTGTGGTTAGGCCATTGGAGCCCCTTGTGATTTCACCAAATGTCAAAGCAGCACATGATAATGCAAGAGCGAGACCCTTCTCTACTAAAAATAGAAAAATTAGCCAGGTGTGCTAGTGTGTGGCTGTAGTCCCAGCTACTCAGGAGGCTGAAGCAGGAGGATTGCTTGAGCCCAGGAGTTCAAGGTTGCAGTGAGCTACAATGATGGCACTGCACTCAACCCAGGGCAACAGAGACTCTGCTCAAAAAAAAAAAAAAAAAAGAAAAAAAAAAAGTGGACCTAATTTTAGGCCTTACATCATGCATGGACAAGGGTTAAGCCACAATTTAAATGGCTTGAACTCAAACAAGTCCAACTTGGAATACTAAACTCCAGTCCCCTCTTGCCTTATCTGTGGCTTCTCTTTCCATGGCTCCAGTTACCAATGGTAAAAATATTAAAGGACAAATTCCAGAAATAAACAATTCATTCATAAGTTTTAAATTGGGTGCTGTTCTGAGTAGTGTGATAAAATCTTGCACGGCCCCTCTCCATTCTGCCTAGGACATGAATCATCTCTTTGTTGAGTGCATTCATGCTGTAGACATCCCCTACCCACTGGTCACCTGGAAGCCATCTCCATATAGCAGTGCTTGTGTTCACGTAGCCCTTATCTTACTTAATAATGGCTCCAAAGTACAAGAGTAGTGATGATGGCATATTGCTATAATTATTCATTTCATTATTAGTTATTGCTGTTAATCTGTTATTGTGCCTTATTTATAAGTTAAACTTTATCATAGATATGTTTGCATAGGAAAAACATGGTATATATATAGAGAGAGAGCTGGGGACTATCCGTGGTTTCAGGCAATCCTGGGGGTCCTGGAACATATTCCCCATGGGTAAGGGAGGACTACCGTAGTTTTCTAAATACAGCAGCCTATTTATTCCAGGAGTTGTGTGGCAGTGTTTTTTTTTTTTTTGTTTTAAAGTGTATTTGTTGACTTCCTAAAATAATACCATATGTATTCTAGAAAAAAAAAAAATCACATTTTATTTGTCACTGTTAGCTTCCACAAGTTGTCCTCAACTTCACACCAAAATATTAATTTCTGTCATTGAATTAGAATTTAGGCATTTTAAACTAGGAAATTATTTATAAAATGAAAAAAGAACAAGCATTATTATATCATCTAGCATTTTTAATAACTGACTTAAAGATTATTTTAGTATAGCACCCATAAGAGCATAAACATGGGCATGATAATTAATCTGCAGCTTGGCCAAGAAACAAATAAGTGTACATGAAACTGATTGTGCAAATAAGCACCTTCTATTAAAAGGCCAGACAGATAGTAATATGTGGATTTAACTACTGAGGCACTGTAGGAAAACCATATTGTCAGTAATAACCAGAAATATAAGTCATAAAAGTTTGTAACTAATGAAAACAACTCAGTTTGATGAGCATAAATAGGATGAATGACCAAGGAAGTACTTTTAAAGGACGGTGTGTGAGGATTTGTTAAGAGAAATGAGACTCGAGTCACTCAGGAGTCACCGTTTTAGCTCTGAGGTAGACAGAAGTGCGTTCTACCACCTACCAGCTATGTGATGACCTCTTACTGGCTTAATCTCTCTGAGACTCTGTTGACTCATCTGGAAAATGGGAATAACAAAACTTTTCTCATACCTTTGCTGTGAATAGTAAATGAGATAATACATGGCAAGGCCTGGCAAAAAACTGGATACACAATGAGCACTCAATGAATATGACTGTTGTTCTTCATACTGCACTGGTGATGGTTTGACTAAGAAAAGCAGGCAAACTGTGTGTTTTCCACATGTGTCCTGAGTTATTCAGATTGATTTCCTATAAGTAGAATTCTAACTAAAAACTGCATAGCAGTCACATGGAAAATTTACTCAACTGCTGTGCTTTTGACTCAAAAATCTTGGATTCTGAATCAGTATGTAGGTAACAGGGCCCATGAATCTGCCTTTCAAACAACTACTTCAAGTAATTCCTAGGTACACTTTAAGACATTCGTGGTTTCATCTCAGATAAGCAGAGGTCTCCCAACTGCCTTCTTCACATTACCAGGATACTTAAAAATGAGCACGTTATGTTTTCATGACCAAGAAGCAGGAGAAAAAGGCACAGAAATAGTATTTGTATGACAGATAAAGTCAGGCAGATACGCTGTATGGATGGAAAATGTACTGAAAGATTTAGTAGGAACACCACAGGATTTGAAGAAATGTGTCCGTGGTCCTTTTGGGGGATATAATGGGATTATTTTCTGCTCCTTGCCAGGATCCTATTTCAGAGCAAAAGTCCTTCACTAACAGCCTTCAGGAATGGACTGGCTTGGTTCATCAAGGGACAGACATCTGTTCAGATTTCAATACCCCTACAAAATATAAGACAAAAAGCGTTATTAAATTTATATTGACGGTGTAACCCCAGTGGATATAGAAAATCCAGCCAAATCCAGAGATCAGTGCCCCGTGAAAGTTTAAGTACAACTGGGATTCTGTAAGAATGTATAGAAGGAAAGCTTGAGACCAGTGCACCCCGCTACTGACCATTCGTGAGTAACACAGGAGGCTTGGAGCATCTGACCAAGGAATGAGGAGCAGTACAAAAGGAAGACTCCAGTGGAGTGTGCATGTGTGTCTGTGTGCCAGAGAAAGGCTCCATGTCACCGCGTGTCTGCCTCCTTTGAGGATGCGTGTGTTCATACTACCCAGGACTCTCATCTAATCCCCACAATGATCCTCAGGTGCAGGCATTATTATTCCAATTCTAGAGAAGGAAAACAAAACTCAAGAAAGTAACCTGCCTAAAGTCACCTAACTAGAAAGCGCCAGAAATGGAACTGGGACCCTAATCTGTGTAAGGACAAAATTGTGCTAATTCAAAACATGCCGCCTTATCTTAGAAGCAAAAATACGCAAGGAAACAAACAAACAAAAAAAAACCCCTTTCTTTTCTCATGCCCGTTAAGATAAGAGTGTGGTCAGTGGATAAAACAAAATGGTACGAGCCTGGAAATGAAATATACCAGTTCCCAGCCTGAAACCATGGCAGTAATAACCAACTTCACTTCCTTTCTTCCTCCTTCCATTCTTCCTTCTGTCCTTCCACAAAGTATCCAATCAGTAACCACTACATGTCAGTTTCTAGGCTACAAACTGCATAGAGAATGGTGCTTCTCTGGCTTCCTGCTTCATACACTCCTGGACTCACTGTATTCCAGACGTATGGGCTTTCTTACTTGTCCTCAAACACATCCTTTAGTTGTTGATCACTTTTCCATGTGCTAGACCCCTTTTATACTTAATCTTATTTCATTCTCAGACTAACCTTATGATGCTCTAATTTCATTCAATATCACAGACAAAGTATTTGGTACATTAAGGATTCTTGTCTTTTCTGGGGACAATCCAGACAAATATGGCAGGGGCAAAGGAGGGGAGCTATGCCTACAGACTTTGTAAAACAAAATTGGATTGGTTATCTGCAATCCCATAACTCCTAAGGAGTGATGCCCTAAGGTCTCTTTTAGCCTTCAGCACAAATAAGCTTTGACTCCTGCAGCACACATTAAATTTATAATCATGGTTTACAAATATCTTCAGCCTGTAGCAAATTACTGCAACTACTTTCTGTTCCTAACTGAAGGCAATATGTGATGAGTACTTAAACACATACACAGACATACCTTTATATTATTTGTAAAATAATGCATATACTCTTTATCCCCAAAGCAATCTGCAGTCAGTAGTGGCATGTCGTGCTTTACTCTAGAGGACTAAAATTATACTATACTAAACCCTCCAAATGATTTGATAAATCTGACAGAGGCAGCCCAAACGAATGGGTATTATTGTGTCATAAATGGTCCATTAGATTGATTCCGGTAAGCAGAGAGCTTTAAAAGGCATAAATTAGAGGAATGAATTGGACTTCCCTCATGGAGTAACTCAGTGGCATTGCCAATTCAGCAGGAAACAGCCCAAACACTGCTATTCTTGGGGATGATGGCCCCAATGACAAATTAAGTGTAAGTGCATATCAGGGAGGAGATGCAGTGCTCCTCTCTTAATGGTGTCATTTCTCTGAAGTTGCTGGAGGTGAACTGTGAAAAGACAGGCAGGGCAAGCTCCCAAATATCAAGTCTCACATTGCTTTGTTGCTTAATTACATATGCATAAATGCCAAGTGGTCTATAGAACAGGAGCCTCTGACTTTTAATTGGGTGTTTTCCTGTTTCACTGTCCCCTGCTGTTCCCTCTCATGTCTCTAAGCTGCTCTTTTACTGTCTATTTATAGGAGAGTCATTCCCAGGCCTCACCAGGCTTTGCTCCCCTTTCCTGCAGCTAGTTTGAAATTATGGGACCACACAGGTCATCTCGTTGCCATGCACTTATTTTCAAAGGAAACTTTGAAATGACTCCTTGATGGAACTTGTTGGAATCCAAAATAAATCCCCTTTTATTTGGGCATGGTAAACATAAAACTTCAAGGAAAACAAAATAAAAAAAAACCCACTGCAAAAAAATCAATAGATCCTTATATATTATTTTTATTAGTGACCTTGTCAAGATAAAATAACAACTTTCTTCTCTGACATTGAACACGCTATTTTATGGGCAGAGCAAAATGGCCTTTATTTTCACCTTTTAGGGGCCGGAGGGCACCATAGTTCATAGAGGAGAGAAGAAATGCACTGTATTCCAGGCAGAGGTTCATCCTCCCTTGCTGCAAGGCAGGCATCGCCTCTGTGCTTTCAGCCCAGAACTGCGATTAGTGATGGCTGTGTTCCCTTCGTGATGGATGCTGCTTTCCCACCAGGTAAACTTACGAGGAAATTACCCTGAATGAGTGAATACTTATTGAGTACCTACTACATTCTAATCATGCTGCTAACCATTTCATATGTATTATCTTTATTGCATTTTTCATTACCTCACATTTTTTTATATCTGTTTGTGATATGCCCCTTCAAAACAGACTATAGGCTCCAGTGGGTCAAAGGTTTTGTCTAATTTGTTTATGGTTGTATTACCAGCCCACTGAGCAATGTCAAGTCAGAGTATGCAAACAAGAAATATTTATTGAATAAATGAGTAAATTAATATGTGTGAAAAGCAAAAGCATTGTTCTGTGGTCTGAATGTTTGCCCCCTCCTCCAAAACTCATATGTGGAAATCCTAAACTTGAAGGTGATGGTATGGGGTTGGGGGTAGTCCTTCAGAAATGATTAGATCATGAGGGCTCCTTCGTGATTGAGATTAACGCTCTTATAAAATAAACTGCAGAGATTTAGCTAGGTCCCTTCCACCACGTGAGGACCCAGACAGAAGGAGCCATCTATGAACCAGGAAATGTGCCCTTACGAGACACTGAATCTGCTGGTGCCTTCATTTTGGGACTTGCCAGGTTCCAGAACTGTGAGAAATAAATGTTTGCTGTTTGTAAGCCACCTAGTTTATTGTATAGCAACCTGAATGGACTAAGACACACTGCAAAGACACATAACTTACTCCAGGCCATACAGACAGTGAGATTCAGGATTTGAACTGATGTTATCTAACTTAGAATCCATGCCCCATTTTACTTTCGAATGATAACTATGGTATTGGCTTCAGGCTTACCGATATGATTGTCATGCAGAATAGAGCAATCAGAGGAATTCTACCTCACATATTTCTATAAATCACAGTTTTTAGCAACAAGTTCTGTTATTCTAGAAAGCAAAGTATGCCACTCTAGGATTCTGCTCAGTCCTACTCCCAGTCAGGAAGTGTATGAGAAAACTGGTAGGGGATACTGGAAGGAAAGAGAAAATAGAGTGCAGGAGAGACAGGGAGGTGAAAGAGGAAAGAGAAGAGGGAAGTAAAAGGTGAAGGAAAAAGAGAGAAAGTATAATACCAGAGCAGAAAAAAAAGCATATTGTGGTTTTGAGGATTCATCTCTCTCCTGAGAAATCTGAACCTCTCCTGTGTCGTTTAGTCTCTGTAAACGGTTGAGTGGTGTAGATTGTTGTGAATCTATTAGCAGTGATTTGCAGCAGACCAATTTAGAGGTCACTTAGGCATGAAAACACTGAGCGAGAAATTGTATACCTAATGAAACAATATCAGTAATAGCATATTTAAATGAACAGTATCAATAATAGCATATTCTAAATGTTTCATTAAGTCTGAATTGTTAGAATCAGAGCAGTGCTGCTTAATAGATTTTACCTTCTTTAACAAGTGTTTTCATATTGATCATATTGTGTTCTCTTTATTGAAGTTAGAAACCTCTCAAAAGTTACAATATTTTTATAAGCATATGGTTTTTACAGTAATATTGTACTTGAGTATCTTTTTTCATTTATACTCATATTTAATACAAAAGCAAGTTCATAAAAAAAAAAACACTACATGTGCCTGTGGAAAGAATGTGCATAATAAAATTTCAGACATTTACATATTTAAATTAAAGTACCTTTAAAATAAGATTGTCAGTTCAATCTAGTTTTATATTCCTAAGAACATGTTATGAGAAAAGTAATGCTATCAGCCAATAATAGGTTCACTTTCATTTCAAGATCATCAAGTAAAAATATTAGATCTTCAGAAACAATAATAAGAATGCTTTTATATTCTTGAAAACATGTCTCACACTTTTAGAGACTACATTCAAGCTGTCTTTCTGGGTTATTCTTTTGTTTATACAAAAAGAAGAGGAAACATTTGAGACAAGTTTCTGAAAAAAAAAAAAATCAGTTAGTGCTAAAAATCATTTTGTGCTGTCCAGGCAGGGCATTCTATGTATTCTTAAAAATAATTTCATCATAGCTCCACACCCGTGTTCCCAGAGTGCAATGATCTATCTTATGCTCCCTAGTACAAATCTTGGCCAAGAAGGCAAACAGTGTTTGGTGATTGACATCAGTTTACAACTGTGCCAGTTGCTTTCATTTCATGGCAATTGATCTCATTTAATGCTCACAAAACTACTGCAAGGAAGGTGTGCATTTTACAGAAGGAGAGACCTATCGAGGCAAAAACTGTGGAAGTGGTAGAATTCAAATCGGTGTCTCTGACTTCACAGCTTCTGTGTTCTTTGTGACGTCATACTGCAAATGGCCTTCCAACAGATTCCCCATGGCTTTCTGCCTGTCCTCTGCTTGTTGCAGAGTGGAATTCTGGGTCTGTGCTGGAGCTTATCCAAGTAAGCTAGGCCACTGAATTATTTAAATGGTTTTATTAAGAAGTGCATCTTTTAGAAGGCAGTTTGATGTCCTGAATACCATGAACAACACTTTAGTGAATCACAGGTGGATTTTTTTTTAATTACATTAAAGTAATCAACAGAAGACCTTCTGTTACTTGCCAGGAAAAGCTTTTAAAACATAACATATTTCCTTGGACAAGAGTAAAAATTCAAAAGAGTAATATTCTCATGCTGGCTGAAACTAGAGAGCTACAAAAGCTGAGGCCAAAGTTTAGGAAAAGATTTTTGGCTACAGCTGCACTGCCTTGTCTCCTTGGGTCTTCTTATTTCTGTTCTCCCTCCTAAAAGATGTGATCATCTTCCATGATTTCAGCTATATATTGTAGTCCCCTGCTTTCTGCTGAGCTCTTGGCCATATTTATAACTATTTGAGCAAGCTCATTTTGCTTTCTCCATGTGTCTCTCGTATACAATATTACACAATAAAGTTATCATATTCTCTCCAAGCCAGCTTTTCCTCTGTTTTCCTGTTTAAAACCCAGACTTGAAACATTGAATTCATCTTTCAGTTTTCATTTGGCTTTGGTAGAGAAGTACAGAACTAGCAGTGTAACGCAGTTGACCATATGAAGTAGATTGTGCAAGCAACACAAAAGTTAACCTTGAGTGAGTTATACTAGAAAAGATTTATATTGGGCATTTTAGTCTTCAGCCTCTCCCTGTCCCCTTCCTTGATATTTTGGAGCTATGATTCTTAAGAGATAAAACCTTAGAGTTAGGATTATACTCTTGCGAAAATTCCCTCAAGGCTTAGTACTACTAAATGGCTTTGTTAAAATGGCACAGCTAACTAGCAGTGGGATTCAAACATTTTACAATTTTCATTAATGACTAGATATGACCAGTGAGAAGTTTCCTAAAAATATGCTGACCTCTTGCACAACATCTCTGTTAAATGAGAACAGTTTATTTTATGATTTGTATTTAAATGCAAGTGTGCTGAGAAGTGGTCCAACTCTGGGTAGATTTTGAAGATAGAGTCAGCATGATCTGCTTTATTGCATATAGTATATGAAAAAGAGGTTAGTCAAAAATAATTTCAGTATTTTGGCCTTGTCAACCTAAATAACAAAGAGAGAGGCTCTCTAAAAGGAAAAATACTTAGGAATAAAGCATTGCAATGGAAATATACATGCCATAGCAAAGCTGTGCGTGTATTCAGGGAGATAAAGGAAGACAGAGGTTTTTAAAGGAAAAAAAAAAAAAGAAGATTACATAATTGTTTTGAAACAACTGTCCTTGGCTACAAAGATCAATAACCCGGGTGATACCTCCCTGAGGTTGGACAGTTGCTGGGCAGATGTCCCTGCAGAAGTATTACTTGTGTAAGGTTGCGATTGCCTTTGAGCAAAGGTTGTGGGTTTTGCAATCTTTTGTAATAGTTTCTGTTATGGGGCACACAAGCATTAGAATCCTCCCTTTATGGCCTTTCCGCATTCTATTTGTCAGAGTTTACTCTACATTAATGACTCTAATTTGATTCTGACAACTTTCACAACCTGCACAACTAAGACAGATGGTTGCCATCACTGTGATGAGGAAGGCTGTAGGTGGGGCAGGTTTGGGGAAACTTTCAGGAGTCCAGTGTAGGATATAGTGAATCTTCCATGTCTATTAGACATTCAAATGGTAATATTGGCAGTTTGATACATGAACCCAGAGTTTAGGAGAGGAGCCTTTGCTGGAGAAAAAATTAGGGTTTTTAGATTTATGTGGCATTTTAAAGCAATAGACTAGATGAGCTCATCCAGGGGGTAAGATAAAGAAGAGAAGATAATCAAGGATTAAGCCTTGTGCATTTCAATACCTCAAGGTTGAGAATAAAAATAGGAACCATTGAAGACAGAGAAGGGGCAGCAATGAGGTGAGAGAAACACTAAGAGTATTTGACTTTCTGGGAGCCAAGTGATGAGATTGACCAAGAGGAAAAAGCAGCTGTATCAAATTCTGCTGATGGATCAGGAGAAAACTTGAAATTATTCACTGGATTTAGTAATAAGCCAGTCATTAGTCATTAGTGTTGGAGGGTTAAAGCAAGAATTGCAGGAGTGAGGATGGAGAGAAAAGGTAGAGGTAGAAACTACACATAGTCGAACATATTTAAAATATCATTTGTTCAATAAATAAGACTCTAAATATTTAATTTTACTTCACTGAAGCTACATAATTAGTACAACTTTGAATGGATTTCAATGAACCTTGTGCAAAAGCAATGACAAGAAGGAGAGATAAATGTTTGTAAATACCACAATCTGGCTTTGTTCAATGTTGCTCTAGAAAAGTATTTTAATGTAAGAATGGGTAATATTTTAGAGTAAATTTTACCAAAAAAAGCAATATTAACCCAATATGTTATTGTCATGTTCTCTACAGTATATAAAATAGAATAATATCTGATGTTTGTGATAATTTTGATTAGATGTTTCAAGTTGC
>NW_012148308.1:2102898-2132281 GCF_000956105.1 Propithecus coquereli
TGTCTGTGGGTGTATTTGATTTGCATTTATCTTTTGAATTTAAAATTCATGTGTAAAGAAATGCAGTCAGATTGGCCTGTGGCTTAAATATTGAACAAGGCTTATGCTTCAAAGTTTTACCCTTTAAGTACAAGGACAATTTTGTGTCAGAAATCTATTCATATGACCAAGGACAAAATTTTCTTCTTTTTTCATGGAAGTATCATTTTTCATGCACTAAAACTTCTGAGGTAAAAATTAGCTACACCTCACGGCTGATCAAGGTTTACCCTTGTATAATTTATCTTTGGGAGCCATGGATATGTTTTTGAGATTTCTCCTGCATTTCTATTACAACCATCCTTTTAGAGGAAACAAAGGAGTACTCTGCACTTTACCACCTTCATCCCTACATTCTTAGCAATTTATCTGCAGATGTCATTTTCTACATAAACTTTAACTCGACATCTCAACTAGTAAAGAAGAATGGGAAATAGAAAATCTTAAAAAGGACTTTCTATTATTTTTTTCTTCAAATACACCAGATATATTCCCATGATTGTCCAATCATGGGACACACTTGTGGTTTGCTTCCCCTCAAAAGCTATTCATTTCCACCCACCCACTTAATTTAGCTTAGCTCTCTCTTATTAAGGACTTGATTAAAACCCATCTAAATTGCCTCTGCCCCTCCCTTTCTACACATCGCACTGTCTTATTTTCCTCATAAGATTTATCATTGTAAATGATAGTTACATACTTAATAGTTTGAGCTCTAGCATAATAGGAACTTTTGCCTATTTTGTTACCTGCTGTAATCCTAGATTCTAGAACAGAGCCTGACAATAAGGAGATGCTGAGTGATGGATGGGATTTATTAAATAAACTAGTAGATGGCTAAAGTCTATAAGATGGATTATTTTGAGATATCGTTTGTTAAAATATATTCTACCCTTTGTGTATTGTTTTATAAATGACAAATCTCATTTACATACATTGCTCATTAGGAAGTAGGGAACTGGTGAGAATATTGGCAGAATATTGAATACAGATTTCATGGAATATCTGTATGAGACTCAGGTTGTGAATTTTCTCATGTTCTCTCAGTTCCTTCTCCCTCTACTCTACATTCTGGAGAGGTCAGTTTGTGGGATACTGGAAGTTTGTTAAATTCTCTGAGGGGAAAACCTGCACTAATGAGTTAGAGAAGCTGAGAAAGAACAGGAAGATAAATGCCTCTTTCTTACTCCTTTCAATAGACATTTCTGAGTCATAGTGATTCCCACTTCTGAAGTTTTCCTGATGTAGTCAGTTCATGCCACTTTGTTTCTGCTTTCACGGCCTTCCCCAACTGACTGGTTTTCACCCTCACTCTTGCTGCCCTGAGGCTATAACCCGGGCTCTATTTTACCTGAAGCTTTGCCTCAGGCTCTGTTTTCTAGGAAATCTGCACTGAAGAGCTGGTCCTTGACTTTTCAAAACATTTGAAGTAATATATTTTTCCCAATCCATGTTACAGTATGTTTTAGTGAGAAGATCAGATTGAGTTAATTTCCCATTGAATCATAAGAGAATAGAATATATTAAGCCAAAATTGAAGCTCAATTATCAGGTTCCTCTCTCCTCAACAGTGCTCCCAATACTCAGGAAGAAGACTTTAAAGAATAATAAGCTGAGATCATTCTCCAAATTTGGAAAAAGGATGTGTACTGTGTTGCCTATGTCCCTGAAACATGCCCTGTTCCAAGAATATTTTCATATATTTAGTATTTCTAAAGTGTTGATTAAAAATACAGTCTTTGGGGTTAAAGAGATAGTTTCAAATATCAGCTCTTCTACTCTTTCATGGCTTATAGATAAGAAGTCACCAAACCCTCTCCATTCTCACTGTAATCCACATTTGAATGAAAAGAGCATCGCTTTCTAGATTGATTATTGTGAGGATTAAATCAGCTGATGTGAATAAAACATTTAGCATAGTTTCTAGCTCTGTGCTAAGAGGAGACCCATTTTGTCCATGTGGACAGTTTGATTGTGTTAAAATTGCTCCTCTCACAGGATCTGACGCTGCACTTCTGCCCCTTTATCACTTTGAATGCAATTGAATGTCTATAAATTCATTGCCAAAGTGATATAGAGGGGAGAGTTTGGAAGGGGTTAAAGCTCATGGAGCTATTGATGTAGGAGATAGGAGGTAGAAGTTTCAAAGGAATGGGGATGTGTTTTCTTTCCTGAACCTTTTATAGAATTTTGCTCTTTGAGAAGCTGATGATAGTCAGACTGAAAATGTGTAGGAGAATCTCCTGTATCCACCCCTGCATAATTTCCTCTTGCCTCGTCTTATGGTGGTAAAATCCTACCAAACGAAACAAAAATTGGAAACCCATCAAGCAAAGCAATAGAGTTCTCTCCTCTTTCCATTTATTAGTAATAATATGAACAATTATTTTTATGTATTTATTTGATTTTAAGACTACCATGATTCGAGAGTTAAAGGTTACATAGTATGATTTAAGTTTAGTGAAGATCTAAGGGATTTTCAAGGTATCAATTCTTACCAATGAAGTAAGAAATAATGTATTTTAGGAAATAGAATGCTGTTACAGCAATTTATCTCTTTTCATTGTGTTGGGAGTTAAGGCCAAGTGTTTCCAATTTTGGCCTCTCTTTTGTGGAAATAGATGAAGACCACCCAAATGAAGACAGAAAAAGGTTATTTATTCAGCACTTACTAGATAGCCAGGGAGTCAGCTGCCATCATTTGAGTTTGACAGAACCTCAAAGACAGGCAGGTGTGTGGAGAGCTTTGTAGTGAAAAATAGGGAAAGCTTCCAGGATTCTTTGATTGAAAGTTGTTAACATGGAGAGGCTGGAAGTGGACTCACTACAGGTGAAACATCTTCTGTAACTGATTTAGGGAGCCTATATAGCTTTCTCTGATTGGTCCTGTGTTGAAAGCAGAGGCAGAAATAGGGAAGTTGCAACTTAGAGCTAACTCCTGAACATTCCGGGTTGAATGAAAAGAGGTTATCGTTCGGCTTTCTGGAATGGTGCTGCAGAGACTGTGAGTCAGAGTTCTGCTGTCATGTGTGGTCTGTCCATTGCCAGTGTGTATGTTCCATCTCTCACTTTATTCACATAAAACGGAGAGAGCCTCTTTCACCAGGGCTTGAGCCCATACTCGTAATACTAGTAATCATCTCTTACTGTCTTTATGCCCATTTGTGGTCTTATAATTAAAAAAAAAATTGAACAAAGCTGTTGCCTTACTTCTCTGAGAGAAGTTCCAGCCATACTTCCCCCCACCATTGGCCATTGTTTTACTTTCCCTACCCCATAAGAAAGAGACATGCGTGAGATTGTTAACTTTGATCATATCTCACCAATCTCTCCACTATTTAAAGATTTAAAGACTGCTTCAACAGGAAGAAAACCTAGATATCTTTTTGTTAGTTTGTTTGATTGTGAGGGTGCAGTTACCGTCTCTTAAGAAAGTGTTTCTCCTTTCAAAATGGCAGCTATGCAAGGGGATAGGAATCATGGTCTGTGTGATGATGCTAGAAAATAAGACACATTTTTTCTTTTGATCATTTCTTTCTAACCAGTTGTAATCTTGGCCAATGTTTTCTCTTTCTCTGCAATGCAAAGACTTGAGAATTGTATCTGCTCTCTGGGGTGAAAATTGACAAAAACCAACCTTTAACCTTCTTTATTCTGGTTTACATAGGCCATCAAAGGAGATTAAAAAATTATTTTTCCAATTGTTCCAGCCTATATCACTAGTGTTCTTCATGGGGCTATGGGGACAAAATGTCAGCCAGTAATAAAGTTTTACTCTGCTTTGCTTCATCCTTGTGTATACATCTCCATAGAAGAACTCAGGAGAGGGAGTATTGGCCAAATGCCAACTCAATTTCATCTCACATTATTATTTCCCAAAGAGCAATGTAGATAACATTTTAATTCCTAGTAAGGAAACTAATTTATACAGATTCAAAACAGAATACAAATGACCCAAGGCCAATAAATGAGAAAAAGTTTAAGGCATTTTTTGAAACTCAGTTTTGAAAGTCTTTTTCTTCTTTATCTTTTCCTTTCACACATATATTTGTTAAGTACTCAGTGTATGCTGGGCAGCAGATCTAGTAGTGGGCAAGACAGATGTATTCCCTATCATACTTTTTAGAGGAGGTTGAAAATAAACAAATTAATAATAATTTAATATAGTGATATGCTCTTAAAAGTAAATAAAACTACAGTGTGGTTTGGCAGTAAGAAAAGTCTCTCAATCTAATATTACTCTCCCCACTTCCGTCCCCTATTACCTATACGACAGTTATTTTTACGAAGTGGTGATATTTGAAAAATGTTAATAAGTTGGACTTCATCAAAATCAAAAACTTCTTTTCAAAAGACATTGTTAAGATCATCGAAATATTAATACAAGCCATAGAACTAGGGGAAATATTTTCAAATATACTTGATTGTTTGAACTTTGTCTAGATGATGTAAAGACATTTTTCAAATCACAACTTGGTAAGTAAAAAAAAAAAGACATCTCAAAACCCAACAATATAGAAAGAAAAATAAATGAACAAAAAACAAACAACAAATGGGAAAAAGATTTAATCAGTTCACCACAGAAGATATATGAATAGTACATAAGCACAGAAAAAGATGCTCAACATCATAAGTCACTAAGGAAATACAATTAAAAACCAAAGTGAGATATTACTCCACACCTATTTGAAATATTAAAATTAAAAATATTGACCATATCTAATGTTAGTTAGTATGTGGAGGAACTAGAACTCTCACATATTGTAAAAGTAATGTAAAATGGTACAAAAATATGTCACTTTCTTAGAAAGTTGAACATGTAGCTACCTTATTATATAATCATTCCATTTATTGTTATTTACTTAATGGAAGTAAAAGTATATGTCCCATATGAAAAGGAGTACATGAATGTTTGTGGCAGCTTTATTTGTAATAGCCCAAAAACTGGAACCAACCCAACTGTCCATTAATAAGTGAATGGATTAAAACATTCAAAAACCTGCAATAGAGATGTTGCCTGAGAGAATTTACAAAAAGAAAACCAGTGAAGTGTCATCATCATCATGGTCTATATTAGATCCCCAGAACTTTTTTTATCTTATAGCAAAGTTTGTAATTTTGACCATCTCCCCTTTCCTCTCACCATTCCCATATATGTTTGGGTTTATTTCTGGGTTCTCTGTTTTATTAGCATGTGTTTTTGTTGTTATTCCAGTACCATACTGCTTTGATTACTATATCTTTGTAATATAATTTACACTCAAGAAGAAGATGCCTCCAGATTTCTTCTCCTTACTTAAGACTGCTTTGGCTATTGAGGGCCTTTTGTGGTTCCATATGGATTTTTAAGATTGTGTTTTCTATTTCTGTAAAAATTTCATTGGAATTTTGACAGGGATTGCATTAAAACTGTAGATTGCTTTGGGTACTATGGACATTTTAACAATATTAATTCTTCTAATCCTTAAACATGGCATATCTTTCCATTTATTTGTGGCTTCTTCAAGTTCTTTCATCAACATCTTATATTTTTTGGTGTATAGATCTTTCACATCCTTGTTTACATTTATTCTCAAGTGTTTTATTGTTTTTCATGCTATTATAAATGGGAATGTTTTCTTAACTTCCTTTTTCATAGTAGTTATTGTATAGAAATGATACCAATTTCTTATGTTAATTTTGTTCTTTGCAAATTTACTAAATTCAATTATTGGTTCTAACAATTTTTGGTGGAGTCTTTAAGGTTTTCTATATATAAAATAATGTCATGTACAAACAGACAATTTTAATTCTTTCTTTCCAATTTATATACCTATTTATTTCTTTTTTCTTACCTAATTACTCTGGCTAGAACCTTCAATAATATGTTAAATAGAAGTAATGAGAGTGGACATCCTTGTCTGCTTTTCACCATTGAATATGATGTAGCTATGGGCTCATTACATATGAACTTTATTATGTTGAGGTACATTCCTTCTATACCTAATTTGTTGAGAGTTTTTAATCTTAAAAGGATGTTGAATTTTAGCAAATGCTTCTTCATCTATTGAGATAAGCATATGATTTTTTACACTTTATTATATTAATATTGGGTATCATGTTTGTTGATTTGCATATGTTGAATCATCCTTGCATGCCAGGGATAAATCCCATTTGGTCATGGTGAATGCTCCTTCTAATGTGCTGTTGAATTCAATTTGCCAACATTTTCTTCAGAATATTTGCATCTATGTTTATCAGGGATTGGCCTGTAATATTTTTTTCTTATAATATCCTTGTCTGGCTTTAGTATCAGGGTAATACTGGCCTCATAAAATAAATTTGAAAGTTTTTCCTCCTCTTCAATTTTTTGGAAAAGATTTACAATAATTGCTATTAGTTCTTTAAATGTTTGGTAGAATTCAGCCATGAAGCCATCAGGTCTCAGACTTTGTTTGATGGGAGATTTTTGATAACTGATTCAATCTTCTTACTTGTTATTGATAATCATATCTTCATGATTAAGTCTTGGTATGTTGTATAGTGTCTCGTAAGTTCCTTATGGTATTTTATTCTTTTTATTGATTTATTTTCTTTCTATTACTCCCACTATATAATTTCAAATGATCTGTCTTCGAGTTAACCGATTTCTTCTTCCTCATTATCCTGCCTGCTATTGAAGCTCTTTATTGTTTTTTTCAGTTCTTTTATTGTATTTTTCAGCTCCAGCATTTCTGTTTGGTTTTCTCTTGTGGTTTCTATTTCTTTATTAAACTTTTCATTCTTTATGCATTGTTTTTCTGATTTTGTTTATCTATTCATACTCTCTTGCATCTCAATGAGCTTCTGTAAGATGATTATTTTGAATACTTTGTCAGACAATTCATAGGTCTCCATTTCTTTGGGGTTGGCTACTAAAGATTTATTACATTCCCTTTGGTGGTGTCATGTTTGTCAGATTCCTCATGATCTCTGTAGCCTTGCATTGGTGTGTCTGTACATTTGAAGGAACAATCATTTCTTCTAGTCTTTAAAAGCCGGTTTTTGTGGGTAAAGATTTTTTTCCTGTAAGGTCCCAAGGCTGATGAGATTACCTCTGGGATCTCTCTCAAGCAGAGTTGTAGCTGGGTCACATGGCTGCTGCTGGGTCTGCAGTGGGGCCCAAGGTCAGTGGACCTGTTAGTAGGGACTCAGGCAGTGTAGATCCTACCTGTTCTCTGGGCAGATGGGACTTCCTTTAAGGCCTTGCCAAGTAGTGCTGGTGTCCATTTCCTAGTACACACTTGTGTCTTCAGAAGGTGATCCTGTTACCTGATGCATTCATGAGTATCTCAAATAAGGTCCCTATGAGGGCTCCTACCAGGTCATTTTGTAGGTTCCTGAGTGGGCAGGACTGACCCTGACTCTCAGCCAGGATTGAAAGTTAAATGGAACTGAATCACAGGGTTGCTTTGTGGTCCATAGGCTGAAACAAGGTCTGCAGGCCTGTCTCTGGGGACACAAAAAAGTTCATTTATTCTTATAGTAATTTTTCTGTGAATAATGTACATTTTTCTCCCTATGATGGCTTTTGAGATATTTTTCTTTATTCATTCTTTCCAGCAATTTTATTAAAATGTAATGTTTTAATATGTTTACATGTACATGTTTATCCTGTTTGTGTTGATTGAGCTTTTTGGATATATGGGCTTATAATTTCTGTCAAATTTGGAGTATTTTCAACTACTATATTTTCAAATATTTTTTATGCCTCCTTCTAGACCAATTTATATATATAATATATATGTGTATATATATTAAATATATATGTATGTATATAGTGTTTACTATGTTCCATGGGTTACAAAAATCTCTCTTAAATTTTTCCAAACTTTTGTTTTCCCCTTCTTTCATTTTGGTTTGATTCTATTGCTATGTTTCCAAGTTTACTGATATTTTCATTGTGCAGTATCTAATCTGCTATTTATCTGATCCAGAATTGTCTTAATTTTAGATATTATTTTTTTAATCTAGAAAGGTTTCATGTTTTAGTATCATAAATTTCTCTCCTATATCATGTTTTTAATTAAATACAAGTTCATAGTTACAATTATCTTAACATCCTAGTCTGCATTGTTTCTGTCATTTCTGTGTTTATTTCTATCGAATGCTTTTTTTCCCCTTGGTTATGGTCTATCTTTTCTTGATTCTTGGCATGTATTAAATATTTTGATTGTAGACTGGACCTTATGTATCTTAGCTTCTGTTTTGGCAGTTAATTTTGGCAATTAAGTTACTTTGGCTATATAACTTTGAGGTGTGTTTTAAGTTTTTGTAGTGTGTATCTGGAGTAGACTTTGCTTCAGAGATAATTAAGCCATACTTCTAAAATAAGACTCTGAAGTTTCCACCAAATGGCCTGGCTGATCACCAAGGAATATATACCTTCTGGCTGGTTAGCCATTAAACAACTCCTTGCTTTGTGTGAATTTTCAAAATTTTTTGTCTTACAAGTTTGTGGTAACGTTGGTCTAGAATTATACAGTTTTATTCTATGTACATATAGCCAAGTATTCAGCAAAGACTTAAAGAACATGCTATGTAGATTTCTGAAGCTGTGTTTCTGCATAGTTCTTTCTTTCTGGAGCTCTGCCCTGCTAATTTCAGTCATCTAAACATCCCTGAACTCTAGTCTTCTACTGAATTCAATGAGACTGTGAAGCTCTGTTTGTGCTCCCTCTGTCTGTGACTGTAGTCTATATATTGCATACAAACAAGAAGTTGGGGGCAATTGTAGAGCTCAACTCATTTTTCTTTTCTTTCAGGGATCGCATTCTGTGCTACCTATTGTCAATGTGTGAAAGCATTTGTTTCATACATCATATACAGTTTTCTAACTATTTAAGTTGAGAGGCTAAGCTCAGGTCTTGTTACTTTATTCATATCTAGAATTAGTTAATGGCACTCCTGTGTTCATAATCTTTTTTTTTTTTTTTTCTTGAGACAAGGTCTCACTCTGTTACCCAGGCTGGAGTGCAGTGGCATTATCATAGCTCACGGCAGCCTCAAATTCCTGGGCTCAAGAGATCTTCCTTCTTCAGCCTCCCAAGTAGCTGGGTATATAGGCATGTACCACCATGTCCAGCTGAGTTTTTTTATTTTTGTAGAATGGGTCTCACTGTGTTGACCAGGCTGGTCTTGAAGTACTGGCCTCTAGTGAACCTTCTGCCTTGGCCTCCCAAAGTGCCGGATTACAGGTGTGAGCCACCATGCCGGCTTCATGATCTTCCAATGGCTTATCACTGAATCAAAAATACAGGTAAAAACAATAACAACACACACACACATACTCCTTACCTTGACCTACAAAAGCCTACATGGTCTGGCCTTAGTTACCTTTCCAATTGCATTTTCCAACATTCTTTTCCTCACTCTATTAGCCATGAGCAGAACACTGGCCTTCATTGTTTTCTAAGTACAATAAACTGGCTTGAAGTTCTGGGAACTTGCATTTGGTGTATCCTCTGTCTGAAATACTTCTCTTACAGATATTTTTAAGGTTAATTGTCTCAATTCATTGAGGTCTGTAAGATGAAGTTATTTGATCATAGTAACCTACTATGACTTCCCTACCTAAAATAACTCACTGTCTTTTCATTGGCTGTCCCCTTATCCTGTTGATGTTTTCTTTATAACACTTTTTACAACCTGATAATGTATTATAACTCTATTTGTTTGTATTTCTTGCCTCTACCACTAGAATGGATGGTGTTGCAGGACCTAGAATTTGTTATATTTGTTGTTGTTATTCCCCATAGCATATAATAGTCCCGCAATAAATATTTTCTTAAAACATAACATTTATTGGATATGTAGCACCTGATAACTGTTATTCCATCAATATTCTGAATGACCAAAAGTATAAGAAGTGAATTAATCAGAATTTTTTCCCAGAATATATAATTTAAAATGGAAAACTTCGTAAAACATATGTTCTCAAATTTTATGCTGAGACCGCATATTTTTAATTTCTGTGTGATCTTTATAAATATAAATATTGATATTCTTCCTTTTAGTTTTATGAGATGGACTATAACTACTGTTGACTGATAAAATGTCCTATTTTTAAAGGATGTTCTAGCAGACACTGATTATACTATATCAAACTCCCTTAGGGTTCTTTTACCCTTACTTGGTTTTGAACACTTTTTCTTAAAACTTCCCTTGGAGCCTGCAGTAGGTTGAAGGGTCTGCCACAAATTTATATGTTGGAAACTTAATCCCAGTGCAGAAGTGTTGAGAGGCAGGACCTTTAAGAGATGATTATGCCATGAGGGCTCAGTCCTTGTTAATTATTAATAATTAATACCATTATCATGGGAGTGGATTAGTTGTTATGGGAGTGGATCCTGATAAAAAGGATACATTTGATCTGATTTCCTCTCTCTTGCATGTGCTCTCTATGTGATGCCTTCTATCGTGGTATGACTCTCACCAGATGCCAGCTCCATGCTCTTGGACTTTTCAGCCTCCAGAACCATGAGCCAAATAAATTTATGTTCACTATAAATTACTCAGTCTGTGGTGTTCTGTTATAGCAGCAGAAAACAAAGACAGAGACTGCCTACATGTAGAGGTATGAAAAAACCTTTATTATCAATGACTGCTCAATCTGAAACTCAAACTCTCTTATCTCAGTTTAAGATGAAACCTGAGATGTCATTTACATTCCAGAGCTCCTCCAGAAAGATCAGACTAATACTATCCTAAAATTGTAACCTCTTTTTACATTTTTCTTTCTTTTTTTTTTTTCAATGTCCTCTCCCTTATCAGTTTCTCCTGGGAGAACTTCTTAGAAAAGCAGTTACATATGAATCTTTATCTAGTCTGGGATATGTATTTATCAGAAAAGGTTAGGGTTATAGAATCTTAACAAATAACTCCCAGGTCTCAGTAGCTTAATATGTCAGGTATATTTCTTCCTGAGGTTATGTGTTTATCATAGATCAGTAGATGTGGGGGTTCTTTTTTGTGTAACACTCTGGGATCTAGCCTGATTCTATCAGTCAAGGGCCCAGTAAGAAACGGATGGTACATTTAAACTAGTATAATTCCAGGAATGTTTCATAAAGAAGTAATTCACTAAGGTGTTAGCAAGCATGTAAGGGAACCACAAAAGATAGTGCAGTACTGACAGAGATGCTGCCATCTTTCACCTGCCCTGAGGCTTCTTTGATTGCAGAGCTGGGAATAGGGGCTAAGAAGTCAAGCATAGGCTTTATATTGCCTCACATATCAAAATAATGTACATCAATTTTGCTTATATTTTATTGGCCAGAGTTTGTCATATGGACCCACCTGACAGTGAAGGGCCTGCGAACAGACAGTTCCAAATAATATGGTCGTATTTCATTTAAATGTAATTTATATTGACATATCTAGATGCAAACAGAAATGTGAATTCCCTTCCAGAAATGTGATATGTATGGCAGAAATTGTACCGTTTTCAAATATACTTTTCAACTTTTTGAACTTTTATTAGTCTTAAAAGGTAAGTGCCTTAGCTGTCAAGTTATCATAATCTCTATTTTTGATCAGTGTAATTTTTTAAATTTTTGATTGGTGTCATAACTGAAAATGGCAGATAGAATTCTGGGTAAAATTAATAATTAAACATTTTAAATTAAAGGATTTCATAAAGTAACTTTCTTTTAACTTGATTAAAGTGACAACTTGTTGACAGATGACTGTTACATGCCCTCCAATCTGGTGAAATGACTTTTTTGAAGGTAAAGAGCATATCACATCATTCCCTGTCAAATTATATGCATTCAATATTTGATATTTTATTCACTAACATAATTCTGTGGAAAATATGAGCCATATATTTCTTCTTTTTTTAAAAAAAAGAAGCAAAGATAATAACAAACTTATCAGCCAGAATAGGTTAGATTTTGCTGCCATAACAAACACCCTAAAAATCTAGCAGGTAGATTAAAATGACAAAAATTTATTTCTTGCTCACAGTCCATGAACTGTGTAGGGTAGCTAATGGGCTTACCTGTACATCACCCCCATTCAGAGACCCAATATGAAGTGAATCAATGTCTGGCTATGCTCTCATGATTGCAAAGGCAGAAACATTAAATATGGGGAATTTCACATTAACTTTTAACATTTCTACCTAGAAGTCATACACATTATTTCTATTCAAATTTCATTGGCCAATGCTAATCATATGGGCACATTAACTTTGAGAGATAGGGAAATGCAATCCTACTATTTGATTAGAGGGGGAACCATGATAAAGACTGCCATACTGGGCCAGGCATGGTGGCTCATGCCTGTAATTCTAGCACTCTGGAGGCTGAGGTGGGAGGATCATTTGAGGTCAGGAATTCGAGACCAGCCTGAGCAAGAATGAGACCCCATCTCTACAAAATATGGAAAAATTAGCTGGGTGCAGTAGCGCATGCCTGTAGTCCCAGCTACTTGAGAGGCTGAGGCAGGAGGATAACTTGAGCCCAGGAGTGCGAGGTTGCAGTGAGCTATGATCATGCCACTGCACTCTATTCTAGTCAACAGAGTGAGACCCTGTATCAAAAAAAAAGAGAAAATACTACCATACTTAGGAATGAAATTTATCTCAAATTTATAATAAGAAGTACTCTGTCATTTCAAATGCCTGCAGAATTTATTTGGGTGCTAAAATTCCTACTCAAAAATGTGGCTTAAATACATATTTCTAAGATAAAAGATTTATTGATCTGATGGAGCTTAAAAAATGCCACAGAGCATATTTTATTCTTTTTAAAAAATTATTTTAAAGTGGTTAAGAACACTTAACGTGAGATCGACACACTTAATAAATTTTTAAATGTACAATACGATATTAATAACTATAGGCACAATGCTGTAGAGCAGATCTCTAGAACTTATTTATCTTGCATAACTGAGACATTCTACTTGTTGATTAGCAACTCCTCATTTCTCCCTTCCCTCAGCCCCTGGCAACCACCATTCTACTCTCTGCTTCTACGAGTTTGACTCATTTAGATACCTCTTACAGGTGGAATCATGCAGTATTTGTCCTTTTGTTTCTGGCTTGTTTCACTTAGCATAATGTACTTAACAGTCATCCTTGTTACATGTTGCAGAATTTCTTTCTCTTTTGAGGCTGAAAAATGTATATGCTACATTTGCTTTATATATATCCACTGATGGACATTCAGTTGTTTCCACAGTTTGGCCATTGCAAATAGTGTTGCAATGAACATGTGAGTGCTACTATCTTTTGGGCATCCTGATTTCAATCCTTTTAGATAAATACCAAGAAGTGGGATTGCTGGATGAGATGGTTGTTGTATTTTCCATTTATTGAGGAACCCCTATACCATTTTTAAAAGCATCTGCACCTTTTTGCATTCTCATCAACAGTGCACAAGGATTTCATTTTCTCCTCATCCGCACCAACGCTTGTCTTTTTTTTTTTTAATGATAGCTATGCTAACCAGTGTGAGGTGATATTTTATTTTTGATTTGCATGATTCCAGAATTGCAAGGTAAGACTATATTTACATTTATAAGAAACTGTCAAACTGTCTTCCAAAGTGGTTGTACCGTTTGCATTCCTACCAGCAATGAATGAGAGTTTCTGTTGTTCTGTATACTCACCTGAAATTGATATTATCATTTTTGTTTTATTTTTGTCATTCTGATAGGCATGCAATGGTATGTCATAGTTGTTATAATTTGCATTTCTCTAATAACAAAAGATATTGAGCAACTGTTCATATGTTTCCTTGTCATCTGTACATTTTCTTTAGTGAGGTATCTGTTCATATCTTTTGCTTATTTTAAATCGAGTGGTCTTGTTGAGTTTATGAGTTTTTGTACATTTTGGTTATGAGATCTTTATCAGTTATGTTTCACCAGCATTTTCTCCAAGTCTGTGGATTGCTTTTTCATTTTCATAACAGTGTTCAACAAGCAGAAGATTTGAATTATAAGAAAGTACAATTTATTAATATTTTTGCATTTATTGTGCTTTATGTTTTATCTGAAAACTCATCATTAAACCCAAGATTATGTAGATTTTTCTCCTATGTTTTCTTCTACAAATTATATAGTTTTCATTATACATTAGGTTTATGATCTATTTTTAGTTAATTTTTATGTGCGGTGTAAAGCCTGTGTGTAGGTTCATTTTTTGCATTTGACCATTCATTTGTGATAGCATGGGTTCTTGAAAAGTCCATCCTTTCTCCTTTCAGTTGTCTTGTGCCTTTGAGAAAAATCAGTTGACCATGTTTACATTGATCTACTTATGGGCTTTCTAGTCTGCTCCATTAATCTATTTATCTATTCTTTTGCCAATGCCATCCTGTCTTGTTTACTGTAGCTTCATAGTATGTTTTGAAATTGAGTAGTATGAATACCCCATCTTTGTTATTCTTTAGTATTGTGTTGGCTAGTCTATGTGTTTTGCTTTCCATGTAAACTTTAGAATCAATTTGTCACTTTCCTCAAATAGCATGGTGGGATTTTGATGTCAAGTAGGGAGTAATTTACATCTCAACAATATTGAGTGGCTTGTTACGAATAACAAAAGATACTCATATCATTCAGGAAATTTCAAGGATTTTAGGAGCTCTCTGCCAGAAACCTGAGATAAAGACAAAACGTATTTTAAAAATTATACCACACAGAGTATTCTCAATTCTTCCCTCTCATCCCTTGTGATATTAATGTCATTCATTTCACTTATTCATATGATATAATCATCTAATTCATTGTTACTATTGTTGCTATGGTTTGAATGTATATGTCCCACCAAAACTCACATGTTGGAAATTAGCCCTCAAGGTGATGGTATGAGGAAGTATAGCCCTTGGGAGATGATTAAGCCATAAGGATTAGTGTCCTTATAAAAGGGTTTGAGGGAGAAAGTATATTCCCTTTTTGCCCTTCTGTCTCTGCTGCTTTGTGAGGACACAGCAAAAAGGTGCAATGACTGAAGCAGAGAATGAGCCCTTACTAGACACTGAATTCTCTGGCACTTTGATCTCGGGCTTTCGAGCTTCCAGAAGTGTGAGAAATAAATTTCTGTTCTTTATAGATTACTCAGTCTAAAGTATTTTGTTACAGCAGCACAAATGGACTAAGAGAATTGCCTTAAACAAAAGGTATCTTTTATATCAATTAAGAGGAAGAAAAATAAAATATTTTATTTTACCTTTATTTATTCCTTCTTTGATAATACCTCTTTCTCTATGTAGATTCAAGGTTATGACTTATATCATTTTTTTTTCTGTCTGAGGAATTTATTTTGACATTGTGTGTGCAGGGCAGGTATGTGTATGTTGGCAATGAATTTCCTCAGTGTGTGTTTGAGAAAGTATTTCCATCACTTTTGAAGTATAATTTCACTGTATAATTCTAGATTGGTAAATTTTTTATTTCAACTCCTTAAATATTTTATTCCATCCTCCTTTTGTTTGCATAGTTTTTTGATAGGAGGTCTGTTATAATTCTTATCCCTTTTCTTCTGTGTGTAAGGTGTTCACCCTGAATTCTTTTAAGATTTTTCTCTTTGTTTTGGTTTTTGTCAGCTTGAATATGATATATATACACACACACACACATATAAATATATATGTGTATATATGTATATGTGGCGCTCTCTCTCTATACATAGGTGCTTGGTGTTTTCTGTGCTTTCTGGATCTCTGGTTTGGTGTCTGTCATAAATTTTGGAAAGTTCTCAGCTATTATAACTTCAAGTATTTCTTATGCTTCATCCTCTCTTTTCTCTCCTTTTGTTATTATAACTACATATATGTTACACCTCTACAATTGTCCCCCAGTTCTTGAATAGTTTTTACTGGTTGTTAATTACTTTGTCTCATTCACTGATTCCTTCCTTGGCTGTGTCAAGTAGGATGAGTCTAGACATTCTTCATTTCTGTTACATTGTTTTCTATTTCCACCATTTTTAAAATTCTTTCTTAGAGTTTTCAGCTCTCTGCTTGCAATACGCATCTGTGTTTTTGCTCCTTTTTCCATTAGAGCACTTAACATACGAATATTAGTTATTTTAAGTTCTTTGTCTGATAATTACATCCGTGTTATAGCTGAGTGTGTTTCTAATGATTGCTTTGTCCCATCTTTTGGTAAGCTTTGTAATTGTGTGTGTGTGTGTGTGTGTGTGTATGTGTGTGTGTGTGTAAATAGAAACAGCTTGTGTTGGATAACAGGAACTGGGGTAAACAGGTATGTATGATCATCTGACTATGAGGTGGGCTGTGATAACGTTTGCTATAGCTGTAGTTGCTGGAGGCTTCATGTTCCTCGAAAATCCTTGGTTTTGCCTGATTTTTTCACTCTGGGCCTCCATAACTACTTCTCCTGAGAGAGAATCTGTGTCTCGCTGCTCTTTTAGCTGCAATTCATTGTTCTTATACTGGAGCCTTGGTGGCATGGTGGTCAGATATGGGGGAAGGGGAATATTCTATAATCTTCCAATTAAATTTGTGTCTTACTGGAGCCGTATATTAGGTCTGCAACCTTCAGACATGCAATGACATAGCTTTTCCACTCCGCCCCCAATCCCTTCCTTGACTGTAGCATTCCCAATCTAATATTGCCTTGAAGTCCTGATACCTTGGACTACTTGCTTATCTCAAAATATTAAACGGGTACAAATATTTTTCATGCATGGATGCATTGTATAATGCTGAAGTCAGGGCTCATAGTGTGCCCATCACTAGAGTAGTGTTCATTGTACCTGAGAGGTAAGTTTTTAACCCTCACTTTCCTCCCACCCTCCCTGCTTCTTGGTTTCCAATGCCCGTTAACATCTCTTTGGGTGAACCCATTGTTTAGCTTCCACTTACTAGTGTGGTGCTCATTTTTCCATTTCTGAGATACTTCACTTAGGATAATGGTTTCCAGTTCCATTCAAAAGATGCTGCAGGCCGGGCGCGGTGGCTCACGCCTGTAATCCTAGCTCTCTGGGAGGCCGAGGCAGGCGGATTGTTTGAGCTCAGGAGTTCGAAACCAGCCTGAGCAAGAGCGAGACCCCATCTCTACTAAAATTAGAAAGAAATTAATTGGACAACTAAAACTATATAGAAAAAATTAGTCGGGCATGGTGGCGCATGCCTGTAGTCCCAGCTACTCGTGAGGCTGAGGCAGGAGGATCGCTTGAGCCCAGGAGTTTGAGGTTGCTGTGAGCTAGGCTGACGCCACGGCACTCACTCTAGCCCGTGCAACACAGTGAGACTGTGTCTCAAAAAAAAAAAAAAGATGCTGCAAAAGACATTATTTCATTCCTTTTTATGGCTGAGTAGTACTCCATGGTGTGTTTTCTTTATCCACTCATGAATTGATGGGCACTTAGGTTGATTCCATATCTTTCCAATTGTAAATTGTCCTGTGATTTGGCTGTTTTCTTTCTTTTCCACCTTAGCTGAGATGAGAAGGCAAGCCAGGGATGGCTTGAAGCAAGACAAATGCCCTTTTGCTAAGTGAGATGAGGCTCTGGGAAAGTGTTTTAACCTTGGAGAGTTGGCCTTTGTCATGGAGGAGACTTTGGGTACATGTCACATGATTATTCTTTCCTCCTCTTGTTGGAGCCATGTGATTATTTTCCTCAGATCTTCACTGTGAGAACCTAGTGGGGTTCCTTGAGATAAAGTCCATGAAAGGGTATCCCCCCAAGACTGCAGCCCCTGGGAATTTCTTATTTTCATGCTTCTCCACTCTCAGCCTCCAAAAATTTGTCAAAATCACCATGTAAGTGTTCTACTAGTTTGTGGCTTTGGTGGCTTCTGCTCCTGGTAAACAAATCCCAGCTGTGTCTTTCTGGATGCACCTATCTCTCCAGATTTGGGAGTGGCATTTTCTCCTGTAACCTCAGACCTTTGATAAGTGCAAGAAAAGCCATTGATTGATTTTGAGTTTGCCCAACATTTTCTTGTTGTAGGTATGCAACTGGTGACTTCCAAAATCCTCACATTAAAGCCAGAAAATCCATAATAATTTTCAGCTATTTGAGTAAAGTATGAGGAATTAAGCAAGCACTATTTTTATATTAGTTGAGGTATCTCTAGGTGGTTTTGAGGTATATATGTTTCTAGATGGATGTGTTTGTATTACACCTGAGGCCCTGATTTCTAACTATTCATAAACAAAATATAAATGCAAATATTTTTAATGACAATAATATGGAAATACATTATTAAATCAGAACAACAGTTTTAAAATGCATAACTACTTCCAAATTTCTTCCTATATTATCCCTAAATCAAATAGGATATATATAATTCTTTCCTAGAATTTTGTATTATAAAATTGGTCTTAATATAGTGGTTTTTATATCAGATACACATCTTGATCTACATACCCTGTTGTGATATAACTCTTCATAATTCCTTGGTGAATTTTCAAAGACAACCCATACTTCCAGAATACAAATGTATGTTATTCTTAGAAAGGGTAATAAACTGTTATCCATTCTAACACATCTTATCATGAAGTAAAATAGTATGTGAAAATTATCAGATTTTTCAAAAATGAATTTTGCTTTACTGATAGTTTTTTTCTTCATGATTGTACCATTCACGGTTAATATTAGAGGCCTCATAAAATGTTGCTTTTATTGCCTAAACAAAACTTAGTTTTCCAACAAAGCCCTAAATCAACATATTAGCCTTAAATGGGATTATTTTGGGGGGATATACATGTATATAATTTCTATTAGTGGAAGCCTTGAGCCAATTTATATATCTTAAAAATTGACTCAGGATATTCACTATTGATATATTAAGGATATTATTAAATTTCATAAATATTCTATTAACCATTCTGATTGTATTTCATATTCTTTAAAGGATATCCAGAAATAGAACCCCCCCAAAACATTGTGAATAATTTGTGGATGCATTTCATTTAGAATTATTCAGAACTGACTGCTTGCATGATCTTATAGTTTGTCCAAATCCTCTCAAAATATCGATTAGCTGTACTGTTGATAACACAAAATGCATGTTTAAGATCAAATGCAAGCTCTGTGATTTCTTTGTTCTGTGCCACTCAATTGTTTGCTATTTTGATTTATTGCTATTTGATTCACTTGCTTAATCACAAAATCCATGTTGCCTACCAGAACCTGGAGTTCCTAGGATTCTACAGTCTTTATGCTGACATAGAAATTACTAACAGTTTTTACCAAGAAAGATTGCCTTATGAAAATTTGTAAAAGATTCATCGAACTCAACTTGCATTTATCTCAATTGATCGATTGCACTTACACCAGCAATTTTCACATTTGTTACAGTATACACAGAAAAGAAAAATAGCTAAGGGTATAAATTAGTTCATATTTGCTCTAACTACAAACATGAAAGGGAGTACATTAAAGCTAATCATCTTTCTATTACCTTGTCATTGCCACATTTTTACTGATACATGATGTGAAATAAAAACAGAGAGCGCTTGGGGAGCACAGTGATGATGGAGTGGATGAGGGATCAGCTTGTCTCTCCTGCTTGCCTCAGCATCCTGTCATTTGCACTGTGTAAATCCAATACTGAACCATAGGATTTTGGCTTTCTGTGGGGAATAGCAAAGCCTGGGCTTTGAGAACTGGCAAGGAATTGAACATATAGAGCTTTAATATTTCTGAAGATTGTATTAATTTTATAAAGACAAGAAATTCATCATCCTAACTGCAGAAATTCATTAGCTACTTATCTCAACATTTAAGAGTAAAAAGGCAACATTGAGTAAAAATTATTAACAGAATCTAATTTTACTGAAAATACTTGTATTCATTTTCAACCTTCTTGCAGATATAATGTTATTAGGAATACTGGAGTTATATGGAGACTAAGGCAGTTATAGTGCTAGAGGTTAGGTTTATTTGCCACTTTACTTTAATAAATCATCTTTCTATTTTGTTTTTAATCACTTTAATCATCTTTTGAAGTAAGGGTGTCCAAATATTAACTTGAAAAACACTGTTAATGTGTTAAGTTCTAGATATTCCAAGTAAGCCATCCTCTCCTGAACAAGACATTGTTTTGGTTTGCTTATTCTATCTTCAGCCTACTCCCTAGTTTATTTCCCTCCAAATAATCTATATAACTTGGGGAGAATTTGCTATATCTGGGTCTTTTGCACAGATCTCCATAGATTTTAACCTATCTGAATGGTGACTTATTTATAAATAGTTCTTTTAAAATTAATAGAATTAAATTAATAATTTCACTACCACTGAAGCATCCTGATGGTACACTCCAGTTAAAGAGCTCACACATGCTCACCGGGGCAAGGTTAAATCACCAGTACCAATTTACCTAGTTGAGAATACAAAGACTCTTCAGAATGGAGATGTCCCCAAATGTCAGTCATAAATGTAGAATGGCACCTCTTTGTCCTGAGTATCCTTTTATCCTAGAATTCCAAGGGCAATGTCAGCTGGTACTGAAATTGTCCTTGGGAGGATATACTTCCACCACATCTGACAGAGCTGAATACTTCATATTCTGTGACCATTTTACACATGGGGCTTACATCACCATTCCAGAACTTACACTAAAAAATCTATGCATTTACTTTTTGGAGAATGTTTATAGATATTCATTCATTTATTCATTCACCCATTCTCCAGATTCATTAATTTAAAAAACATTTATATTTGTTGTACCTAGAACTAATTAAGGCAGTTTGGATTCGGCAGTAAAAGAAAGACAACTTTTTTTTCCCTCTCTGGTTGGGAGACAGAAAATAAACCAAATAAGCAAATTACATATTACATATTAATCTATAGAGAGGTAAGTACTAGAGAGGAAAACCAAGTAGAAAATTGGGGCTGAGAGTGCCAAGGTGGTGGGTTCAGGATGGGGTGCCATAATTAAAAAAAAAAAATCAAAGCAGGCCTCACTGAGAAGATGTATTTAAGCAAGGAGATTAGGGAATATACTATTCAGATCTTTTGGGGGAAAGTGTCCCAGGCAGAAGGAACAACAAATGCAATGGATCCGAGAAGGGATGGTGCCTAGGATATTCAAGGAACATCACTACAGAAGCCAGGGATTGGGAGCAAGGTGAGATTTATAATAGATGATCACGTAGCTAACCAGCAGCCCGACCCTAACAGGACACGGCAAACAGATGAACTTTCCTTCTGAGTAAAATGGCACAATGTCAGAGGATGCTGATCATGGAAGCTACATGATCTGACAGTATTTGTAATGGGACACTTTGGTTGCTGTTTTGAGAATGGAGTGTCAGGGAAGGAATAAGAACTGCCAAATCAATTAGAAGCTGTTGCTGTAATTGAGGTGAGAGATGATGGTGGCTCTGCCAAGAGTGGTTGTGGCTGAGCTGAAATGGTGAGGATCAGAATCTAGACATATTTTGAAGATACAGACAACAAACTGTACTGATGAATTTGAGTGTGGAATCAAAATTCAGACTCTGTGAGAACATATCTTTATCCAGGGGGAGAAAGCTCAGGTAGTAACCATTATGTGTGTCATTAAATGTTCACGTGTAGCTTTTCTGCGTTCTGGAAAGCCTATTTCTCCATAACCATGATGGCAAAATTAGTGTCATTTGACACACGCAAAAGTTTAAGGTCAATATAAAAACAAATACAAAGAAAAAACAACCATAAAATTATATTCTAACAAGACAGCGTTCTTGTACACAGTCTCCGTACCATAAATCCATAAATCTGCTCTCTGTTAGGTTAAGCAAGTTTTAGCATAGTGTTTAGAACATACCAACAATAATCTGAAGTTTTTGGTCTGTTCAAAAGATAAGTTAAAAGGAAAATGGCTTTCTGAGTATGGGATTTTATTTTATATTTTGCTATGCTACCATCTGAAATCATTTTATGTACCATACTAAGGATGAGTTCTCACCTATGAGAATGACTGCCCACAGCATCAGTTTGTAAGTATATGTAGTAGTTGCCAGTTTACTCACCTATCCCCCTTCATGAATCTTGTATAGAATTTGTAAATGATTTATGTTAAGATTTCTTTCAGTTCCTCCCCTGGCCCTCTTATCAGTCTAGTTGTCATTTGTTTTAGCATTAGTCGTGCTATATTTGCAGCCTCTTCGTGAGTGTCTAAATAGTTCATGTATCATTTACCCTATATTCTAACTACTTACAGTAAGATATTTCTTATTTAAAAATTTAGTTTTATTCTTCAAAAATCTTCATTATTCATGATAAAGTATCATAAAATTATGAGATGTACATATTTTTAGTAACTAGCAGTGGAATGTACAGGTATGCTTTTTTAGGACCTATTAATATATTTTTCACAAACTGAACTTCAAAAATGGGATCAATCATGATTTCACTCATTTGAGTTTGCATATTTCCTGTCCCAAAGACACATAATACATGGATTTAGTGACAACTGACTGATAGACATTTCAGAGTGTTTTCAAAGCAAAAATACTGTACACAATTAAAAAAAGTTTATGAAACGAAAATATGACTTAATATGGGAAATCTGTTGACATAAACCCATAATATTTATTATATTTTACATTAGATAATTCAATTTTTATCAAGTAATCATGTTCCTTCAATTAAGTAAATTGTGTTACTACTGATACTGCTTCTTACTATCTCAGATCACTTCCTCGTGTTCATCATGTGATAGACTACCCATGATACTAAAATATGCTTCTGTACTGACATTTTAACCCAGAAGTTAAAACACCTGACTGAACAGATTAAAAAAACATAATAATGACTGTAAGTATTTCACATAAAATGTTTGTAGTTTTTCTCTAAACTTCAAAACCTCGGCATGAAATTGTGTGTGTATCTCACTACTGTATCCTTAATTCTTAGAACAGTGCCTAGCATGCAATAAAGTCCAAATCAAAATTTGTTCTCTGCAGGGAAGAATAGCTTATTGATTAATTGAATGAATGAATAAATTACTTGCATAATAGCAAGTGTGTTTTACATAAAAGAATTTGATAGAATATCTAGTTTCCTCCTGACCACATTCAGATTTGTATTATTTTGGGGAAAAAAAAGTTTAACTTCAGAAATGAGTTTTCCAACAAACAAGCAAGAAGTCACATGGTCTTTAATGAAATAGCCTCAGAATTTACATTGTGCCTCTTCTGCCATATTTTATCTTTTAAAGCTGTCATCTAACCTGTCCAGATTCTAAGGGATGGGACTTACTGCATCTCTCTTTGGTAAGAGTGTCAAAAAATATGTGATTATGTTATGAAATTAATAGTTTATCTCTAATGATACATAGACCTTCTGCAATTTGATCATCACATGATATAACTGTAATTGTATCAACACGTGATACAGCTGTAAAAATAAAATAAACTTATTTTCTTCATTGGAGGCAGCCAAATTTTCAGTCAAACTGTCAATTGTCTTTTATTTTAAAACTGTGGGACCTGAGGTCACAGACTTCTGAGTTCTTCCTTTAAAAATGCCTGAATTCAAGGTAGAAAGATAAAGCCAACCTGTACAAAAGGAAGTTATGAGAAGCTATATGATGTTCTTGAGTGGCTGTGATTGAAGCCAAATAAATCCCTAAGCAATCTCAGAAGTTGTTGTGGGGATTATTTTAAAAAGCTTCTCTGCTCATCTCCTTGGGTTAAAAGAAAAAAAAAAAGCTTTACCTATTCATGGGTTTGGGTGGCTTGGCATAGAAACGCTTATATAGTTTCCATATTTCAGCCTTAAGGCATGAGAATAATGTACTTGGATTCAGCATATGTAATAACACTACAGAGCAAACTGACAGTTTTATAAACTGAAATATTGTGAAGGGGTAAGGAGAGAGAGAAGAGCTCAATTTGAAATGTGGGACAATATCAGTGACTCTAGAAGAGAACACTTTTTAATGTTTGTAGTTCTTACAGTAATAACTTGAATCAGAAGAGAAAAGATAGAATTATTAATTCCCTCATCTGTATATTTGTGGTTTAGTTTAGCCTCTGGAATCAGGAATGCAGGCAGCCTAATATTTAAATACTGGGTCTGATTACTACCACTGCATCCTTGAGCAAATTACATAACCCATCTGACTTTTGCTGATATCACCAGTAGAATGGAGATGATAATAGTATAAAACCGATTGTATTGTTGGCTAATGGAATGATATACATGCATTGAGAAAGAGGAAGGCAGTCCCTGACATCCACAACTTAGCCTGGTACTATCATGCAGGCCTTAGTGTTGCTACAAGATGTCCTGGTAGTCACCGCTAGGCCTTGTTCTTGTACTGCTGAAGATAAACAATTTCATAAAATATCAGTATCAGACAAGGCCACCCTATGATCATGATGGATCAAGACAAAAACAAGACTACTCCATTATCAAGTCTAAAAACTGACAAAACATGAATATTGTCCAAGTCTCAAAGTACCAAACAACCCTGTCTCTCAGCTAATATGAATGGCTGCTCCTTTTTTTTTTTTTTTTCCACTAAATACAGCTTTAGCTTCCTTCCATCCCTCCAGCTGACCTTCCTTACGTACAAGATATATTGCAATACCGAATTAGAAATCCCTGCTTTCTGACATGCAATCCACAGCGAGACCACACTTCCTTGCATCTGCCCCAACCTAACCAGACAACAAATTCTGTAAGTCCTTTATAGCAGGCTTTCACTGTGATATACCATGGCTCCCCATGGTATGAATTCTTCTTTGCTATGAGTAAAAAACCGAGTTTATTGAACCACATGTGTGTTCCTGGTGGTTTTTGGCTAGAGATCATTGACAGCATGACTACATGTAAAGTTCTTAATGGAGTAAATATCACTAAATGTTGGCCACTATTATTGTTAACAGTAGTGTGAGTATAATTAACACTATTAAATATATCTTCTTTTTTCCTTTCTTCTTTCTGTCCATGGGAATATATTACTCACAGATTATGTACCACAATCTGCACTTATAGGAAAGAAATGTTTTAGGATGTGATGCTTGAACAGGGTATTACGAGCAAAAGAGAACTTACTAGGACAGAAGAAGTGAGGAAGGGGGTATGTATCAGGCATGGAATAAGTAAGCACATGGTATGCGGTAAGGAGATAGGAAGTCTGCCCTAGATATTTTTTGCAGGAAAATTTTCAGCTAGAAGACTTCATCTGATATATTAAGAACACTAATTGTCAATGAATTACAAATAACTACATAGACAAAATGATAGTCTCTGATGCTTTTTCTAGAAACAAAGTTAGTTCAAATTAAAAATTTATGGTAATTTATGTTTGGGGAATTTGAAGGCAGTTCAAAGTCAATGGCAATTTATCCTACTACATGATCAGTATCATTGATTATGTAATCAGCGTATTAGCAAATGCATTTAAAATTTTCTAATATTCATGCAGCTTTAAAGCTTTACTAAAAGGTATAGTTAAATTACATTCAGATAAATGGTATATTCTTAATTGGGACATTGCTATGAATGTTCTAGTTTGCATAGTTAGATGATTTTCAAATAGTTTGCCTAGGTTAAGCAATCTGAAACATGCTGAATGCTAAGATGGTACATCTTTAATGAAGAGTAAAATATTTTGAAATGCCTACTCCTCTTCAAAGTAAGGAATATTTTTAATAATAGTACAAGGGTATAACAGGGGTGGAGATTAGATATATGTGGGTTTCAAAGCTCCACTTTGATTCACAAATCACCTGTGACCACCTGACCTGACCACCGCCACATCATGTAACATTGGGTTTGTGGAAAAAACAGTAAATTGGACTCAAACCATCCTGGCCCTTTTACTAACATTTGTTATAGCTTCAGCAATTTTGTTAAACTCTGCATCTTAGATTCCTTAACTGAAGCACCATGATTGTAATTTTTAACTAATATGCATGATGATCACGCAAATTGAGTAAAAGAATGCCACACCCTCAAGACTTAGTGTTCAATAAAAGAGTAGTTATATTTCTGCAAAAAATATAAGCATGTGAAAGTCCAAGATTAAACATCAGCTACTTTGATCAACGCAAATCCATGTCCCCATCTCATTGTGGCAACAATAATATTCTTGAACTAAGTGACTAACACTTAATAGGGTCCTAAAGAAGAGTCAGTACATCCTTAGGGGTGCAGAGATGCCGAATCAGACATCTTATCACAAAGATGAATAGTCCTTTTAACAAAATAGTAAGCTTCCTAGTGGCAGGGAGTGAGTTTCCACATGACCAATATTTAATTTAGCGTAATGCTCCTTGTAGACAATCAATCCATGATTTTTTGAAGCACACAATCACCAACTATAGGGCCCTTATGAATCATGTACTCTAATCATATTATATGAGACTAACTTTCTTAATCTATTATATTGGGTGAGTATCTTTCCCTCTCTGAACTTTTCTTTCTGTTGTTAATCTTTCTCCAAAATCCTGAGGAAAGTTTCTGTCTACTTTACTGGTAGGTAGATTAAAAAGAGTTACAGAATATAGCATTACTTATCATGGTGAGTCCATGGATCAATGATTTGTGTGGATCCCAATGGAATAAACTCCCAGGCCGTAAACGTCAATCCTCAGAAGACGTTAGGCAGCCTTTTCCAAAGGTAGGAGTTAGGAGTGGGCTGCTTGAGGATCAATTTCTTCAGTAGGTTTACTTTCTTGCTTAAAAAACAATTTTACAAAAAGGACTTTCGAAACTCCTTTATAAATGATCCTGAGCAAAATGGCAAAAGTGCTCCCTGTCCCAATCAACAAACACAAGTTATCTCACACCACTCAGCTCTGCAAGCCACTGTTGAACATGAGTTTGTTTTCTGTTTCCTCCCCCAGACTAATTTTAGTCTTGTGAAACATCTGCTTAGCTTTTAATCTCCTGGACTAACAGGTCATTACTCATTTTTTTTATGGCCAAATGATTCATATCAGTGTAAATAACTCCTATAATATTGTTCTCTCAATCGAGTGACTCTTCAACAAAGCAATAATGAGCAGGATGTGTAACTTCCGCTAATCTTGTTTATTGTTTGTGGGCCATGCCAATGGTTTCAGTTTATTAAGATTTCTGGCAGGAAAGCAGAACTTGCAGCTTCCAGCTCCAGATAAGCTTACATTCTTAAGAATCTCGGTAGACATATTTAAATATAATCCTCAAAGCTACAAAATTTTCGCATTCCACTAGCAGTTCCTAAAGTCTTTATGGCTCTAATCTGCTTTTTGAAATTTTATGTAAACTATAACATTTAGCCACTATCCTGTTGAAACCAAAGGTGGTGTGCTCTGGCCAGCTCTCTCAGCTTTAAGGAAGACTCTCTAAGGAAAGGAATACAGTTTTATATATATTTTGGTTACATAGATCACTTTTATAATGCTTGAGTCAGGGCCATAAATGTGCCCATCACCCAGATACCGTTCATTCTACCCGTTACTTAGGTTTTTGCCCATCCCCTCCTTCTTCCCTCTCCCCCGTGCTTGATTTCCACTGAGTTTTACTTCTCTCTGTGCATATGTGTGCTCATCAGTTAGTTCCAATTTAATAGCAGGTACATGTGGTCTTCGTTTTCCATTCTTCGGATACTTCACTTAGGATAATGGTATCCAGTTCCATCCAAATTATTGCAAAAGGCATTAATTCATCCTTTTTAATGGCTGAGTAGTATTCCATGGTTGTGTGTGTGTGTGTGTGTGTGTGTGTGTGTATGTATGTATATATATATATCACATTTTGCTAGTCCACTCATGAATTGATGGGCACTTGGGTTGATTCCACATCTTTGCAATTGTGAATTGTGCTGCAATAAACATTCAAGTGCAGGTGTCCTTTTCATAAAATGACTTCTTTTCCCTTGGGTAAATACCTGGTAGTGGGATTGTTAGATCAAATGATAGGTCTATTTTTAATTTGAGGAATCGCCATACCGTTTTCCATAGAGGTTGTACTAATTTGCAGTCCCACCAACAGTGTATAAGTGTTCCTTTCTCTCTGCATCCTCATCAGCATCTATTGTTTTTTAACTTTTTAATAAAAGCCATTCTAACTGGGGTAATGTGATATCTCATTGTGGTTTTAATTTGCAGTTCCCTGATGATTAGTGATGCTGAGCATTTTTTCATATGTTTATTGGCCATTGGTCTGTCCTCTTTTGAGGAGCTTCTGTTCATGTCTTTTGCCAACTTTTTAATAGGGTTGTTTGTTTTTTTCTTGCTGATTTGCTTGTGTTCTTTGTAGATTCTGATTATTAGCCCTTTATCAGATGTGTAGCTTGCGAATATTTTCTCCCATTCTGTAGGTTGTCTGTCAGTTGGTTATATCCTTAGCTATGCAGAAGCTGTCCCTGGGTCCCCAAAGATCAATCCCTGACTGTTCCAGGGAGGATTGCAGTGGTCCAGAGTTGCCTACGGGATGCTCAAGTGGTTTGAAGTCCCTCTGCTTCAGGGTGTGCCCACCTCTGATGGAGCAGCCAGACAAGCAGCACCAGGGAGGGCTGTGAGCAGGGAGCTCACACTTTGAGCACACCTAAGTCCTCTGCATGTCTTTAAGAGGAAAAGTTTGTGCTCCTCTCTCTGTGGAAGCCCTGTTGTGGTGGATGCACCAACGGAGGGGAAGCAGCCGCTCCCAAGAGCTCTGGCTCAATTATCTCTCTCAGCAACCACAGGTGGGTGAGGGGAAGAGGAGGAAAAGCACCTGAAAGGAGGAAAGCTCGCACTCTAGTTGTCTCTGTCCCTCTCTCTGGAAGGCAGCCTACCCAGTATGTCCAGGTTCTGTGGTCACGCAGATCCTCCCAGGACCCGTTGGCCCCCTGTGGCTCCCGCAGTCTGGGCTGGAGTTAGGAAATGTTTGTGTAGGAATGAGCAAGATGAAAACCGAGGGGATGATGCCCCCTTAGGAGGGCAAATGTGCACAGTGGGTGGAGAATCAATATGGCATCTGCCATCTTGGCTTGGGTCTGTGGTGACTGGAAGTGACACGAAGGAGGCTGACAGGTTGGTGCTTTGTCCTCAAGAAGCTCCCACTTCATAGGCAGTAGCAGCTTTTGGGCTCACGAGGGTAGAAAGGATCTCTAGCAGATCAGGACTGCCAGAGATGTGAGGGAGGGAGAAATAAATCCCTCCACCTACCCCTTTCACTGGACTCCAAGGCCTCTTGGGGGTTGATCTCTGCAAATGTCTTTCTCCTTGTTCTGCTCCTCAATCTCTGGTAGGTTCTGGAGTTTTTCCCTAGGATTTACATCTGATCTATGTTTGTTTATTTCTTTCTTTTTCATCGAAAACTTGTTTTTCTTTCTCAGCCAATCTGGTAGCTGGTGTCTCTGGTCAGCCATCTTGTCTACCCCCTAGGTTTTATATTTTAAGATGCACATTCTCCACAAAATGCTACGCCCATTACTTATTT
>NW_012148308.1:2132331-2147622 GCF_000956105.1 Propithecus coquereli
GGTTGCTGAATCTGAAAGGATGTAGTGGAAAGTGAATTGGACTTAATGTCAATCCTTATCTGAGCCTTTTTCTATAATATTAGGGAAAGCAAATACATCTATGGAACACTTTTTTCTGACATAGGGCCAGTACATATTTGCAGTGATCCTGCAAAAGCAAGGGTAAGAGTTTCACATTCTTGCCCTTGGCTCCCTTCTCCTCTCTACTTTAAATATTAATATATTTAGAAATTCTTTCATAGTCTTTTATTCTTTCATAAACTTATTTTTTTTCTTTTGAGGGTAAGCATTGATTTGAGTTCTTATTTAAAAAAGAATAAAATATAGTGATCAGAGTGACAATGGAGAAAAAATAAATAATTGCGTATATTCTAATGTTTCTGATAGGAAAAACTTGCAGAGTGGGTCCACTGATTAATAATTCAATGGATATAAATCTCTCAATTGTTAATAACCAATTACAAGCATAATGTTCAAGTCAAGCCTTTTCTATACAGGTTTATAAAACTCAGGATGATCTTGATATTTAAATATTTAATATTCTTATATTTTCTTTGATTTTTAACAAAAGAAAAAGTATTTCTGAGAAAGGCATTTTGTTAGTAATTGTATTAGACAATGCTTTTTGCTTTTCCACTGGTCAAACTGAAATTCCATCAACCAAGAAAAAAAAACTTAGGGAGAACTGACAACGTATTTAAGACTGAAGCTCAGAGCCCAGTGAAGGGATAAGGGGGGCCCTTATTCTCCTCCCTCTCTGCCTCCCATCTGCTTTCAGTGACCACCGGGCTACCAAGTTTCTTGGAGGCCTTTCCACCCCCACTAGCTCAGACACGGTGGCAAACATGGAATAGCTCTTGTGTGATCCCAAAGCTTGGACATTCCATGAGAGGTTCCCCTCCAGGAAGAGTTAGTTGAGAGACTGAAAAACTGGTTTCCTTCCATTCAGACTCTTTTCCTTCCCTGCCCTCCCTAATCCACTGTAACTGGGAAAGCATTTTGAGTTGAGAATTTGGAAAATGGCCACCTCTCCCCAGTGGGTGCATGCCACAGGCTGAGGCTTCCATGGAGAGTGGGACCCATGCCTTTCCCCTTGGGGACCCACAGTGGATCTAGGGTGGTGCCTAATTTGGGAGTGAGGGAGCCCATGTGGACAGAATGGATGGGAGAATACTGTGGGGTTCCAAGATGCCACGATCTGGGAGAGCACCCAACCCTCCCCACAGGAAAGCTGTGCCATTGTGTCAGGGTGGGTCCTCCCATAGGGAAGATCCCAGACAGGTGCCATAGCAACCAAGTGATTAGGCCCCTCCCCCATGAGCAGCCCTCCTGATCTGGAGAGCCTGCCCTGACTTTCCTCTCAGAGGCTCCCCCTAGTGGCTGAGAAAGCAAACTCTGAGCCCTGCCAAGGGTTTGCAAAACATTTTGGGCTTTATGCAACCTAACCACTCTCTGCCTCCCTCCTCCACCCACCTCTACTGTGGTGGAAATCAGGCAACCCACTGGGAGCTACAGGGCTCCTCCCAAAGCCTGGGGCACTCAAGTGCTCCACCTGAGGGACTAGAGCTTACCATGGGCACAATAAACCAGTGAGTAAAATTAGACATAGTCACCATTCTCATGGGGTTTATACAGAGCTTGTGGAAAAAGAACAGGATTCAGGGATTTGGAGAGAAGGACAAAGAGAAGGACATCCAAGAGGTACATTCTTGCTGTGGTCTTAATGTAAATAACAATCAACTGCCTGGACTTGAGCTCATTAAAGGAAGGGACTCAGTTTTAGTGTTCCCTGAATACGTAACACCTACCTATTCCAGGACCTGGCACAGAAAGCATTATCCAATGAACACATGGCTGAATAAGAGAGACACAGGACTACTCCTAAGATGCAAATGAATAATTAACTGAGGACATCTCAATACAAAGCATCATCTGATAAACATCTTTTAAATAAAGGACCCATATATTATACAGAACTAGATTAAAATCATATACTCATTCCATGTGTGCCTTAAAGTTCAGAAATTCTTTCGAGCAATGATTAGAAAGGCCAACTGGAAATGCTTTGTGTCGAAAACGTGCATGAGCCTAGGCAGGTATAGGAAAAAATAAGGCCTGAGAGGATCGTTTCCAAGGACATTAGGATTAAGGCCTGTATTTTCATGGTTTTAATTCATCATAGCCGAGGCAAAGGCAGCTCTTCGGAGCTTTAACAAATGTTAGACTCTCTTTCTAAAGCACTCCACAACTCTGCTCCCTTTACAAGAGAAGCTGATTAGACCCTATCCTGGAAAGCTCAGAAACCGGTAGAGGAATATTAGTGTTTTCCAAGTCTTTGGTGCAACAACAAAAACAAAATGAAGGAGAAGCTGAGCCCTGATGGAGTTTGGCGAGTTAATGAATGATGGCCTCCTTCCATCTTGTGATATTCAATTGAGCCACAGCAGATGGGCAGGGGCTCCATGGGAAAAAACGAATTATGCACATCAGACTGTTGTTGCATTTCTCACAATCACATTTTCATCACTTCACCTGTTGTATGTCTTGGGCTGATTAGTTATGCAACTCATCTCATATTAGCATTCCTGGTTCAGAGATAATCTTTAATTGGTTTTTCCCTCCCATATGTGAGTCTGTTAAAGATTTTTGTCTCCCCTTTCCCTCATCAGACAAAGCCGTGTATTGAGTCATTTTGGAAAGGGTGAAGATGAGAGTTATATTAATATTAATTGAGAAACTTGAATGGAATAATTTGTGAGAAAGGTGTAGTCTAAGCAGTGGGCAAGAGGAAAGTTTATAGGTGCTCGTATTCATCCTGATGCCTGGGGAGCAGAATATTTTATAAGACATTGTTTAAACAAAAACAACAGAGTTGGCAGAAGTTATTATATCAGGGTAGATCAGACATCAGATTAATTAAAGCCTTGCTAAAAAGCACATTCACCTGCTTTCTATTTGACATCTACACAATTAAACTCATCATTTTACGTCCTAAAACTCTTCTTGTAACTTTAAGATCAGATAAGCATTTAATCATCAAGGGAAGGAGGATTGTGCTGTGGAAAGAGCTTAATGTGGGGTTTCAGTCTGATTTTGGATGCTTATTTACTGTGTAGGTATAGGCAAGCCACTTCACCTTTCTAAACCTCAATTTCTGAATAATGCTTCCACCTTCAAAGGGTTGACGGGAAGATAAAGCAAACAATATGGATAAAGTCCCTTACAACACTTGGGGGAAAAAAAGGAACAGGATCTGTTCAATAAAAGGTTGCTGAATCTGAAAGGATGTAGTGGAAAGTGAATTGGACTTAATGTCAATCCTTATCTGAGCCTTTTTCTATAATATTAGGGAAAGCAAATACATCTATGGAACACTTTTTTCTGACATAGGGCCAGTACATATTTGCAGTGATCCTGCAAAAGCAAGGGTAAGAGTTTCACATCCTTGCCCTTGGCTCCCTCCTCCTCTCTACCACACACTGGAGTCTGGCTATTTGGTTTAGACATCTCTAAGATCCTTTTCGTCTCTGGAATTCTCTGAGAAAAGAGTAATGCATTAATGTTAAAAAACTATGCCTTTATAACGTAGAAGACCCTTACATTAGTCAGCATCCAATCAAGAAAATGGAAACCATTAAAAGTAGGTAAGCCAAGGAGATAAAATTCTGGGAATTTGTTATATGTGTGATATAATTGTTAAGATGTCAAATAAGACTGGTGCAACCCGGGGGTTAGCAAAACAAAAAGCCTCCACGAACCCTAGGCAGGAGAAGGTACCAAAGGAAGGGCAGAATTACCAGATGTCAAGGGCTAGAACCACAGTTTGAAAGGAGCTAAAATCTCTAAAGTTATTCTGATGCTACACAGACCCACCCTGAGGCAAGGAAAGAAAAGGAACAATCCTTGGATCTCCCATTCCTGCTGTTCTCCAACCTCCCACCACTATCTCCTATTGGTTGAACCTAGCCAGAAGTGGGCTAACCTGAGAACCTACAGAGTGCAGCTCCCTGTCACCCAGAACACAACAGACAAAGGATGAGGAACAGATCTGAGAGCAAGCAAGTCCAGGGCTGGCCCAAGTCAACTGACCCACTACAGTTGGAAAAGTATTATTCATTATAGCCTTCAGTTACATGAATTGGTTACCCCAAGGCACTTTCATAGCTTATTTGTATTGTTTTTATTCTTTAATATACATTATAAAGTAATGAGTTTTTTAATAGGTTGGAGCAAGGATAATAAGAGGGTAAAGATAATTTCTTGGGATTTCAGATCCATTAATTTTGACTTTTTTTATCCATACCCCCTTTTTCCCATTCATTGCTTGGAAATGAACAATATTATCTGAAGTCTTCTTACAAGTCCTGTACTGGAAAAGTTTAACTTAATTTAACCCAGGATTTTTTAATAATAGTCAATGATAAATTATTATATTTTAAGAAGCACCATTTAACCTAACCTGGATCTACTCTTCCATGGTACACACCTTGTAAATATAAGTATAAATCATTGTTAGAAATATTTTACTTGACACTCTCTTGCTTGAAGTATTTACATGATAGAAACTCACTCTGGCATAAAATACTCTTGTTTTAGTTTTGATCGTATTTGAAAACTTGAGGAAGTAATTTTCTTTTTTCTTCCAATCACTGGTTTTGTCTTTTTGTAACAAATTAAAGGACTAATAAATAGAAAGTAATTGTTTTCAAATACCTCATAAATAAAATCTAGTATGTGCCCACCTCGCATAACAAATCTTATACAAACACAAATACAAACAGCATTATTTCCTCTCCCAAACCCTCAAGTACTTGGTGTTTCCTTTATCATTCTTGTCATTGCCTTGAAAATATTATAGTTTTCAATATCCCTTCTAATATATGGTTTTCAGATGGTGCATACCATGTCAGGTGGGTTCTTATTAATAAAGAGTAAAATTGAACTATTGATAATTTCTCTCATTTGAAAAACTTTAATTTCTCTGGGTAAGTTGATTTGAGAAATACATCATGTAGTTGCATATCAATTTCGTCACTCGAACTATTCAAGGAAACTTGAACTATAAAAATTTGGAAGATCCGTGTATATTATTCCATATAATTTGTCAGGGATGGGCAAAGTCTGGGAATTCTGATTCTGAGAGTGTTTATCTAGCTATTCTCCAGGAATATTTTGTGCCAAGAATGAGCAATAGGACAGAGATTTAATAGATATTCCCTGTTCCATTGCAAGGGATTCTGATATTTTTCCTTATTTGAAGGTAACCACCATGGTGACCCACTTTCTCTCATGAGAAGGTTTTGTGTCTTGATTCTGTTGCAGAGGCTAAAACATTGGGAGTCAACACTTCTCTACATATTCTCCTTCTGCCATCTCCTGTCCTGTGAGGAAAGGATCCCTAGCTTTTATTGAGTGCATCTTTTACTACATGGTCATTTCACTTGTTGCCCACAGATGACTCTCTGGCTCAGACTAAGCAAAACTGAAAATATTATCCTATTCTGGAACTAAAAAATACGGTCCCAACTCTAAAACTACCTTCAGAGGTTAAGAGGAAAGCCACAAATTTTAAATTCTGAAAACAGGAACAAAATAGGAATATTCTAAAACTTACAGGCTATGATGAAGACAATGCTGATTTTGGTAGTTACTATATGATGACTATAAACAGTAACTTATGTTTCATTCTTGCTTAAAAATATTACTTATACTATTTATTCTTCAGTACGTTTTGAAAGGTAGAGTATAGTTAACCATTACTTTATAAAGATGAGTGATCATGACTGAATTAGCAAACAATTTAAGCATCTAAGTGCATATATATGTGTATGTATGTACACGTATGTGTGCACCTGTGTGTGTAGATATATATAAATATGATAATATTGTACACCTAATAAAACTTTGTGAAAAATTAGATGAAATATTTCAAATATAATGTAATGCATATAAAAGACTTAGCTGATCACTAACTTTATACTGTTATCTTTTTCCACCCGACATAATCCTAGGCACAGAAGACTTTGTTTCACTTGTGACAATCAAATATAAAGTATATTTTAGAGATGAGAAAGCTGAGGCTGAGAGAGGTTAATTAATGTTGATGTTTTCTAGCTGAGTAACTTCGGACACAGTAGACTAGGAAGTGGAGCTAGAATGAAATGATACCTGATTGCACCCAGTAAAAGCATTAAAGGAGATAGTGCATCTTGCTATTCACTGGTGCTGTTAAAGTAAAGGTGCCAAGGAAGGTTGCAATGACTATCTAGGGGCTTATGCACGTTTGCTTCCTGGTACTACTTTAGGCAAAATAGCCCCTGTTTAGAACATAACTATATTGACCTATTAATAGATTCTAAAAGGCCCTTTCTATAGGGTGGGTGGACATAGTACATGGCTTTCCAAGTGTTTGGAGAGCATGAATTGAAGTAGGTTAGAACTTTATGTAATAAGAGTCTTACATTATTATTTATAGAAGTCTTACATTATTGTTTATAGAAGGTATGTAGGAAAATGATTTATTCCAGTTTGTCCAAGACTTTCCCGGTTTTAGCACTAAAATCCTGCATCTGGAAATACCCCCATCCCAGACAAATCAGGACAGACAATTGGTCAATCTAAATCCAGAATGGGACATTTGGGTCATAACTGCATAATCTCATTAGAAGGAGAACAAAGTTTCCTTATTAGTATTTCAATACTCACTCATCCTTATTCTTAATTAAATTTATGGGTTTAGAGTCTTGATAGCTTTATAATTGCATGCCATTCTCTGCCATTCTCTGCCAAATAAAGGCTGAATCTGTTAGTTCCTTCAGGACTTAGTTGTTATTGTTCTTCTTTATTGCCTTGTGTACTCAGAATACTGATTTGATATTAAAGGTTACTGTAGTTTTGTTTGTCTTCACAAGGGCAAAATCCTTCCCAAGACCTCCTTGGAAGTTATAACAGACATGGGGAGTTTTCTAAATTTAATGATTTGTTATTCAGAAGCCAATAGTGTTAATGGTGTGACAATACAGTCTTGCAAATGGTTGAACACTGAAAAATGAATGTCATGCTTGACTTTTTAATCAAGTTGCATTTCCAGCTTCCTTGGAATAAAGATGTTAGTTTGTATGGGCATAACCCTGTCTTCCCTCCTTCTTATATGAAGACAAAGCTGCTGTTATATATTGTTATTACTCTCTGTGCTTTCTTACGTAGTAGTTTTCACAGATGTAATTAACTAATTGTGTGTTTATTTAATACCTGTCCCCTGATTTATATTCAAGTTCTGGAAGCAGATACAGGCCTGTCTTATTGGCCAGTGTATTTCTAGTGCTTACACAGAGCCTGAACACAGTACTTATAATGTACATATTGGTTGAATGGATATATTGATAAAGGATAGATGGATGGATGGATGCCATTTACAACCAAGCTTATCCCAATGTGGTTATAGGCTGCATTATAATTCTACCATGCTCTGACATTTTATAGAGACCTTCACTTTTCTAAAATATGGATTTTAAAGGGCCTAATGACTACTTTCCTTCTTTTGCTCTGACTGGAAGCAGATGTGTGTTGCCCTGTTCATGCATGAAAGAACAGAAGAGGTCAGAGAACAATAGTACTCAGATAAATTCTTTATACTGTATGTTCAGTAATTCTGCCCCTATTTTAAATTGAAAAGCTTGGAGTTAAGAGGAATTTTGTTAGACAATTCAAATCACTTTTTTAAAGGTGAGAAAAAAAAATGCACAGAAATGTTAGTTTACTTGATAAAGGTTACATAGGACATTATTAACAGAGCTAATAACCACAGCCAGATCTGCTGTGACCAGCAGCTAGATGCCTTATGGTGTCTGCTTACATGTGTCTGCTCAATTCCTCATTGAGCCAGATTCCACGAGTCAGTCTCTGGTCTACCTGACCCAAATTAAACAAAACTAACTAGCCTTTAGTCTTTGCCAGTGCTTCTTGCTAAACTAGATTTCTAATCTTTAGCCTCTTCTAGTCAAAATAAGTCTGATTCTCCATGCATTGGGGGAAATGTGAAGAAACTGTCTTGCAAACATATGACACTTGAAAAAAATAATAGCACATCCAAGAAAATTTCACAGTGAGCAACAATCTAGTAATCCTTACCATAAGGTTCACATGCAAAAGGATTTCATATTCACTTTCAAAGTTATGCAATTCAGCTACTCTTCACATGGTTAGAATTCCAGATTTATATAGAAGTCCTCTTTTTTCTATATTCTCTATAAATTCTGAATGCTGTTACTGAGTTGAAGGTTATCCACAGTAATAGAAATGCAGTCAGGTGGAAATTGTCTACAGAAGAACTATAATATTACTGGGTCCATGATGTGATATCTCTACATACAATATGCTTTGGGCATAAATGAGGGGAGGAAAGAATGGCACCGAAATAGGATTTCCCCTCTAACTAAGGCCATTCTAACTAAGGAAAAAATTACTTTATCAGAAAGAAGCTACTAGCTTCTATTCAATATTCATTTAAAAGGAACATTTCTGATGGCTTCATTTCTGCAAATTTTCAACAAATAACAACCCAAGGAATTAGAACTTGCCATATTCAATTTTATGCAGCTCACTAAATGACCAATAAGAAAGAAAGCACTTCTACTCTTTTATGCTTAGGTTACTCCAAAATAGAATGATTAACAAATATATAATGCAAGATTCAGATTCTTCTGGCATTTTGCAGAGATGCCAAATGCAAAATGCAAACACTTTCAAAATGCATTGTATTTAAAAAAATAATTGGTCTTTATTCTAAGAGTTAATTTAATTGATGATTCCAAACAGGTGGCTTATGGCTCAATAAGAACTACAATTAGTTACTTTGCTAGACAGTATTTTCTAATTTTCTTCTGGAAAAGGTGGGTAAACTGAATACTTGAACTTCACTTATGTCTGTTACAGTATAAGAAAATGTTCTTGTTGGCTACTTGACAGGGTAAATAAAATAAAGAACTACTGGGAAAAAAATATATATTGTTCCCTGAAGGTGCAAGTGTTTCTTCGAGCTGAAAATTACACATTTATGAGAAAAGCCAAGTGCCTCCCAGTGGAGGGCTGGGTATCTCAAATCAGCTGAAGTTAAATGAAATATATATATTGAATAGATAACTAAATTCCACAATTGGAACCTGAGGAAATGCATCCTCTCCTGTCAAAACATTTCATATATGTTCAAATAAATAGGATCAAGCATCACTTAATGAAATTAATTCAATGTAAAAATAAATTGGTTGAAAAATCAAGGACAGTGTTTTAAATTAAATTGTTCATCTCCTTCCCCCCACATTTTTCTAATTTTCAGCCCTTTTTTCCCCCCTTTCCTGAGGTTTCTAAGAGACTTTGATTTAAGTATGCATCAAGGGATTTTCTACCTGTTTTCACCCATGGTTGATATCCCACAGGTGACCTTATACTGATCTTCCTTTTTACTGATAGAAAATAATATAGATTTACTTTATTTTTATTCTTCCTTCAAAGGTGGTTTGCCTTTAATGTCTAATACATCAAAACATTTATAAAAATACAAATAGTACAATGCTAAAGGTTTAACCTTTCCATGAGCACTGATTGCGCTAAATATCCACCTAGACCGTCTACAACAAGAGATTGTCTTATTCCCATGCTAGCCATGATGCCGTGATTTGCAACATTCTATGTTTAAACTTGATTGCCTCTTGAAGTTATGTAACTCTCTTCCTATATAATCTCAACCATTCTAGACCTTCACATATTATTTTTCTGCTGAGAGTTCCAAAACTGGAATGCACATTTTTTTACTTTTCTTTGGAGAAATGCCCTCCAGACAAGTCCACCTGGGTTTTCATGGACACTTCCTATTTATCATGTACCCAACTGAGCTCAGGACCTCTGTCTGCTCAGGCTGTGTGGTTTGTGGCAGGCTCCTGCTGTGCCTTGTCTAGGAGCTGCATCAGTTGGAAGAAAGGGGCATCTCTTCCTGTATATGAAGAGGTGGCCTGGTGACCAAGCCATGTGCCTGTGGGACTGCATCTATCCAGAGGGGCTGTCTTTTCCTAATTTGCACAAAGGTACTCTAAAGTCTAGAAGGGTCCTTGATTGAACACTATATTTTCTTCCCCACTCTCTTCTTTTCCTAAATTTCCTACATTTAGTAAAGGTGATTCACATTTGGAAATTGAAGACAATTCCTTAATATTATTCTGGGTTTCTCGATTCTGTCAAAACGTACCTCATAAATGTTTTTGCTATTCATCATTGGAGTATTTGTTCCTGTGAAGGAAATGGAAAGCAGTAGTCTTGGGTTTAACACTGCACATTAAAACATATGTGGAATAAGCTATTTTTCAATAGAAACTCAGCAACTGCCTCTTTTTAACTCGTCCCCCTTCTCCAGGCTGATATTTCTTCAAAGTAACCCCCATTGTATCAGAGAGCTCCTTCTAAAATATAAAACGTATATGGTTAAAGGGACTTTGTAATTGTGGTTAAGTTAAAGATCTTTAATTGGAGAGATAATCCTGAATTATCCAAGTACAGCCAATATAATCACAAGGGTCCTTATGACAGTGAGACAGGAGCATCAAAGTCAATAGTAGGAGCTGTGACAATGGAAGCAAGAGGTAGGAGTGATGGGGGAGGGGGCCATGAGCTAAGGAATGCAGGCAGCCTCTAGAAGCAGAAAAAGGCAAGGATATAGATTCTCATAGATACAGATTCTAGATATAGATTCTCTAGATATAGATTCTCATCCCAAAGCCTCCAGAAAGAACCAGTCAAAGTGACTGGAGGACGTCAAACTTCTGGAAGTATAAGATAATAAATTTGTGTTGTTAAGCCACTAAGCTTGTGATAATTTTTTACAGCAGTCATAGGAAAGTAATGTATCACCTTTCAATAGTTCTTTATAATTTTCAGAATAACTTTCAAACTTCTTGATTTAACACAGAAATCCCTCATGATATATCACTGCACAGCTCTCTCACCTTATTTTCAGCCACTCTTCAGTTCTAAATTACTTGTATTTGTTTGGCTGCTGAAATCAAGCTGATAGGCCATTTCCAGTAGCTTCCTTTTATAGGGATTAGGAATATTTTCCCCATCCCTTTCTCTCTCTCTCTTTTTTTTCTGCTAAGACTTACTTATCATTTCCTTCAGGAATCCTTTGCTGATACCCAAATCCACTGTGAAAAAATTCACAAATGAAAGAAAAACAAATGAATAAGAAACTCATTAAGAATACTTTTTAACCTCACTATCTGCCAGTCTTAAGGTACAGCTATTATCACTGTCTTTATCTATGGGATGGGAGTCCAATCTCAGTCTCCACAAATCATTTTCACATTTAAATGCTTTCTCCTTTATAAGATATTTTTCTATTTTGAAGGATTACTTTGAAAGATTCATAAAGAAGTAATTTACAAACTATTATTGGAGAAAAGTATTTCTTAGTTCTATAGACAGAGGAGTTTTTTTTCCTATGGCCAGAGTTAAATTTCCAGATTATGATGACCACTGAAATATGGTTCTAGATGGATGACTCATCCAACTCTTTGTTCTTAGTAGAATTACAGTATCTAAGACAAAGTCTCCCCACTGAGAGAAATACCTGTAGTCTGTACCCAATATGTACGGCATTTAGGTAACTTTTTTGAGGATATTCCATGGGATTCCACATTAGGACAACACTTAAATGCAACAAAGTTACACACACACATAACAAACATAACAAGAGGGATTTCCATCTACAATTAATGGTATATCTCGATAGTAAGTCTAGTTCCCATTAAAAGAAATCCTTGAATACTTAATATGACCTAATTAAAATTAATAGAGAAAAAACTATGACAAAATTTAATAAGTACATTGTTTTATTCTTTTATGAGAGCAAAATGCCCAATTCTTAAAATAGGCTGTTTTAATGCCCACATTTATTTTTTGCTGGCTTCTTTTGTCAAACAATATGATGGATTTTCAGTCAATAAACAATCATGATATTTTAAAGAACTTTGGTGTGCTAAACACTATGCTATATACTTTCATCTTCATTGTATCACTTTCCCTATCCTCCCAGCTTCACAGAAATGTTAGATGTAGGTGTCGTTTTATACGTTATCGGCCAAGGAAGTAAAGCTCAGAATGGCCGATGAAGTAGCGAAGTAGAAGAGTCTAGTGAGATTTAAACCCCTTTCTCCTAGCTCCAGGTTTTAGGGTTTCTCCTCTAACTTCATGGTGTCTCCCTGAAGAGCATCACTTCAATAAATAGCTTTTATTAGTTTAGCTAGATTTTCCACTATTTTTTTTTTTTTAAATTGGCTGAAGGATGTGGGCAGCCTGAATACCCTTAAAAGTTTACCTCCTCCTTCATATCTCGGTTTTGATTTCTACATAAGTCACATCTTCTCCACATCCCAGAGATGTACCTAATTATAGAACCTATGTAGAGTAATACTTCAAGGAGCAGAAAATTATAGATGATAAATAAATGTTGGTTAGTGCCACTTGGAATTGTTTGCACTTGAGTGTATTGTGTCATAAAAGACTTATGACAAATTGGGTATAGTGTCAAATTGCAATGTCAGACACATAATAGATCCTCCTGCACTGTGAGAGTCAACATGAGTGGCAGAATGTGTATTATCTTCAGAGACACTGGGCATTAATTTGAATCCTTTTTTTTAAATGGCTCTGTGAACCTAGACTGGTATGAGCTTAATTCTTCTCTGCTTTAAAATAAGACTAGCAACACATCCCCTGCTAAATAGGCAAGAGCTAACATCTCTGTCTTTTAGACAGAGATAATTATGCCTCACACACAAGATTCTTTTGCTAGGTGATATATAATTTAGCATTTTCACAGTCATTATTTGTCGTCGGAAACTTGTTTGAGTGACTGGTGATTCTCTGACTTTAGAGTGAACAACCTTTGGTATAATATAAATGATCTTTGGTGGGAAAGGAGAAGGTAGGGGTATTAGGAGTGGAACAAGACAAATGAGTATAGATAGGGTGTATAAAGTGCTTAAAAGTTACACATTCAAGCAAAAAAAGTCTGAAAGAATATGTAAGAGACTATATAGTTTAGAGAACGTGGTCACTGTCTTTGCAATCATTGTATGAGTTTAAACTCCAACTGTACAACTTACCAGCTATTCAAATTCTGATAAATTCTCTAATCCCTATTTTCTTCTTTCTACATACTTAATCAGTTGCTGAGAGATTTAAATGAGATAAGGTATGATTTCTGTCATGCAGAAAGTATCAGGAAATAATACTTATATAATCATAGTCATGAATAAAAACTGCTAATGATGACCTCTGGGAATTTATATAAAAAGATACTTTCTTCAACTTAAGTCATTTTTCTTTTTTTGCTTGAGTTTTTCTCATGGGCAATTATTGCTGTATGTTTTCACTCATTATTTCATGAATTCCCTGCTTCCTTCTGAGTTTAATTTCCTTCATACTGAAATATATCCTTCAGCATTTCATTCAGAGTTGCTTTGTTAGTGGTAAATTTTCTTAGTATTTTAGGACCAAAGTTGCTTTTAATCCTGAATGATGATTTAGCAGGCTTCAGAATTCTAGGTTGGCAATTTCTCACATCACTTGGAAAATATTATTCTATTACATTCTACTCTTTTTTGTTGCTGTGAAAGGAATCTGCTTTCAGTCTTAAAATTGTTTATTTGTATATAATCTATTCTTTCTCTTTTGGTTTATCCAAGATCTCATTTTGCTCTTGTGTTCTGCAGTTAATAACAGTGTGTCCAGGTGGGGATAATTTTTATTTTTCTTACTTGGGTTGTGATGTGCATCTTTAATCTAAGGATTCACATTTTGTTCATTTTGTAAAATTCTCAGACATTGTTTACGTTTCAGATATCTATTGCTGCCTAATCAACTTCCTTAAAACTTAATGGTTTTAAATCACAAACATTTGATTATATCTCATGATTTTGTGCTTCATAATTCATGCAAGGCTGAGCTGACTGATGTTTCTGCCCCCTGTGACACAGAGGGGTTACTTAGTGGTACTTAGCTGGTGACTAATCTGATCTGGAGGTTCAAGCAGGCTAGTGCTCCAGCTAAGCTCAGCTAAACCACTTGCTCTCTCTGTATAATCTCAAGGTAGAAATCCTGAGATACCATGGGCTCTTCAGCATGGTACTGGATACTAGGGAAGCCCAGGGCTCCCAGCCAGTAAGGGGAAGTGGCAAGTCATCTGAAAGGCTAGGTCCAAACTGGTTTCTCTGTACTCATTTGGTCAAAGCAATCCAGGCTGATCTATATTCTGTAAAAGGCAGAAATAGGCTCCACCCTATGATGGAAGGAGTTTCAAAGAATTAATGGCCATCTGTAACCCCGCCACAATTATTTTTGATATGGCTTCTTCCCCCTCTTCCCCTTTTCTCCTTCTGGAATTCTCATTACACGTACATATGTCGAAATTTGGTATCTGATCCTCAGTGTCTTTTAACCTCTTTTAGATATTCTCTGTCTCTGCTGAATTGTGGATAAAGTCTTCCTAATAATCTTACAGCCCAATAATTCTTTCTTCAACAATATCAAATATGTTGATAAAATTGTGTAATTAGTTTTTCATGTGATATACTATAGAGATAGAGATATTCCTTCCCAGAGGTCTATTTTTTTTTTCTTTTTCATAGTTCATTGGTTTCTTTTCTAACGCCTTCTTATTTTCTTTCTTATTCAAGGCATGTTTTAAGGCTGATTTGACCTTAAACCTCAAGCCACTGGAGTACCAAGGTCAACTACACCTAACGTCCACGTCTCGCTCCCAACTGGAGACACATCCACCCACCCAGACACACCTACAGATAAACTCAGGTACTTCAGCTCTGGTTTTCAGTTACCTCTTTGCATCTATCAGTTTGGGGGTTCTCACCTTTTTTGTAAGCATAGCTATTTATTTTAAATACTTTTTAACTATTGTAATCAATATTTCAATATACTTGTGTTAAAGTATATTTTTTCCTAGTCCACCATCTTGCTGCAGTGAGAAGTTTTAGCTTTAGTCTCTAATTAAAGAATAAAGAAAGAAAAGAAAATAACAAAGATCCAAAAAGATAGAATTTATTTGTGGTGTTGTATATGTTACAGCAGAGCGCACAAAAATGTGAGATTCTATGGGTTTAGGAAGAACTAAGTCTTGTATTTGTATGGTCAACTTAAAAGAAAATCTTAATTCAAAATGCAGCTATTTTGAACAAGTTCTATTTAATTAAATAATGATGAGCATGAAGGAAGTTCTTCCTAAGA
>NW_012148308.1:2151612-2153581 GCF_000956105.1 Propithecus coquereli
TCCAGCTGAAATTAATTAATTACCTTCCTCTGGGTGGGAGAGGCCTAGTGTGGTGTTTGAGATGTAGGGTCATGAGTCCCTGTATCAATTTTGTATTTGATTATATTAGTCCTGACAAGCTTTTTGCTAAGGACATTATATGGTTCAGTCAATAGTGATTTTATTCCTCAGCTATTTCAACACTGAATTACTGGAGATTAATCTTTGATATCCTTGAGGCTCTGTTTTTGCAGGATTCTGGTTCTTATTCATTAAATACAGATATTTATCATTTTTGTATGAATTCTATTTAGAATTATTGTCTGGTGATTGGCATATCTTATTTGAAGATGATTAAGTACTTTCCCATCATATGTAATTTTAAAAAACAGAGAGGGACTTATTTTAAATCCAAAAAAATATGAAATCCATCATGGTTAAACTCAACAAAACCACAAAGGAATATATTAGAAAATGTTACTAGCACACATGTGGAAGAATTCATTCACCCATTCATTTGATTGGGCATTTATTAACCAAAAAAATAGTTAAACACATTCTGGAATGGTATGCTACAAAGAAGAGAGTGTGAAATGCTGAACAACAAAGACTTGGGGTGCTACGGACAAACAGTATGTTTGATATTGCAATACAGGAGGAAACATAAAAGTCAATATCTTTTGTTCAGTGGGGGGCCTTTTTTAGGTCACATACGACTTGGAAGTCATTCTTGTTCCAGTCAGAATCTACAGCAGCCACTTCAACATCAGAGGGTTCTCAGAACAGTGTGAACTCAAGCACAAGTAGAAGGATAAATTGCAGCAGGCATTTTCTAGGCCAGACATTGGGAAGTCAGCGCAGCATGGTTATTTGTGGTAACCAGTTTGTAGCAGGCTAAGAGCGATAAAAGCACAACTGAAAGCTTTCTATTTAAATTCGTGAACATCAAATGGCTGTAGTTGAAGAGATTGAAATATCCCTACAATGCATATATCATTAAATATTGGAGGTAAAACACATAACTTGGGACACAGAATAAAATGGGGGAACAGAAAGGAATCCTGGAAACCACCAAAGATAGTTTGACCATTGGTCAAAGATGGGCCCTTGACAGCACCCATTGACTCAGCTTCAACTCACTAAGGTTTTCTTTAGTAAGGTGACCTGTACTATATGATGTGTAACATATATTTTATATATGCATATGGCATGTATACATATGTTATATATATATAAGACACATACCTATATAAAAATATTTTGTCTATTCTAGGGTTTTACCCAATAAAGACAATAGGGGAATTAATTGAGGGAGTTTAAACTGCTGAAGTTAAGATTTGTATTACAGGCATCTGGATGAGGCAGACCCCAACAGTTGATTTGGTATGGAAAGGCAAGAATTGTGCCTCATGGCTCAGAACTTTAAATCTTGATGCCAACTTACCACATATTTTGGCCCAACCCAGAACAGAATTGATCTTGACTGGTATTCCAAGATTCAGGCTCTGTTCTGCTTCCCACATTCAACTTGGGAATAGCTTGATCAGACCATTGAGAGTTCAGTAGACTTAGGAAGGTTCATTCAAACTAACTGAACTCAAGGACCATCGATGTTTATAGACCTGAATTCTTGTCAATTTTGCTTCATGAATATTCCTCTTTAGTAATAAAAATTATGTGGGTACATTGTGCATGAAAAATATTTTGCATTACTAGAGTACCTGGGAGGAATAATAACAAGATATCTTTTTGCTATGTATAAAATTATAACTGGTATAGTACTTGCTGTGGAAAGCCACAGCAACCTGGATAATTTCAAATTGGTAAAATATTAGGCAGCATTGGCTGAAAATCTCAGCTTAAAATGGAGATGTCCATTTGGCTTGGGTTAAATTATCAACTCTTTTTCCAAATACAGAGTACTTACTCTTCCCAGAGTAACCCCACCTAAGGAACAGCAAGATTTAAAGCTGTGTTTGTGTGTCTTCTC
>NW_012148308.1:2156156-2157418 GCF_000956105.1 Propithecus coquereli
ATCCCAAATAGCCAAAACACTCTTGAAAAAGATGAACAAATTTGGAAATCTTCATCTTCCTGATTTGAAAACATATTACAAAGCTACAGGAATCAAAACAGTAATCAGAACTGGTATAAAGACAGACATATAGACAAATGGAATAGAATAAAGAGCTCAGAAATAAACTCTGGATTATATAGTCAAATGACCTTCAACAAGAAAGATAAAACTACTCATTAGAGAAAGATAGTCTCTTCAACGGTGTTGGGCAAACTGAAATATCTGCATGTAAATAAATAAATAAATAAAGTTGGACCCTTATCTTATAGCATACAAGAAAATCAACTCAAAATGGATTAAAGACTCAGAATGTGAGACCTTAAACTATAAAACTGAGAGAAGAAAACATAGGGGAAAAACTTCATGACATTGGAAATTGCAATGATTTCTTGGATGTGACATCAAAAGCACAGACAACAAAGCAAAAATAGATAAATGGTACTATGTCAAACCTAAAAAAAACTTCTGTAAGTTAAAGGATAAAATCAACAAAATGAAAAGGCAATCTATGGAATGGGAAAAATTATTCGTAAGTCATATATCTGTTAAGAGATTAATATACAGAATACATAAAGAAACCCTACAACTCAACAGCAATGACAACAAAAACAAATAACCCAATTAAAAATGGGAAAAGGACTTAAATAGACATATCTCAAAAGAAGATATATAAATGTTCAATAAGCATATGGAAAAGATGCTGAACATCAGTGATTATTATAAAAATTCAAATGAAAACCACACTGAGATATCACCCCCACATCATTAGGATGGCTACTAGACAAAAAATAAATAAATAAAATAACAAGCGTTGTGTTAATGAGGATATAGATAAGTTGGAATCCTAGTGGCACTGTTGGTAGGACTGTACAATGGTGCAATCATTATGGAAAACAGTATATCACTTCCTCACATATTCAAAATAGAACTATCATATGATCCAGCAATCCCAATTCTGGGTACATATCCAAAAGAACTGAAAGGAGGGTCTCAAAGAGGTATGTGCCCACCCATGTCCACAGCAGCATTACTCACAATATCTAAGAGGTGGCAGCAACCCAATGTCTATTGATAGACGAAAGGATAAACAAACTATGGTGTATATACAATGGACTACTGTTCAATGTTAGAAATGAAGGAAATCCTGTCACATGCTACAAACATAAATGAGGTTTAAGGACATTATGCTAAGTGAAATAAACCAGTCACAAAAAGAAATA
>NW_012148308.1:2158388-2160873 GCF_000956105.1 Propithecus coquereli
CAGGGAAGGTAGGTGCTCTCTTTTTGGTGCTTTCTGGAGAACACTGAGCAGGGTCAGAGATCCCTTGAGAAATTCTTTACCAACTAATAGAGAGCTTCAGTAGAAACAACATCAGGAACATTCAAATCTCTTCCCATTTGATTTTATTTTACCAAATCAGTATTTCTCCACAGCTGTATATCAACTGTCCCTTAAATTAAAGGGATGAACTTCAAATATTATTAAATATTTAAGATATTGATATAAAACTTCAAGGGGGTTTGGTTTAAATAAGGAGAGACAGAGAAAACATATGTCGGTGTTTCAAGAGGATGGAATCAGTAGTCAGATAACCTTGTGGAGGTTCTATCTCTATCACTTACTATATATGCTCCTGAAATTTCTTAAGTCTCCATAGTTTATAATCTCTAAATTGTGGATAATAATTCATATCTAACTGGGTCATTATAAGAATTATCTTAGTAAAGGATCCTTTAGTAAAAGATCTGACATATAGTATTTAATAAATGGTAATAATAATTCATTTTTATTATTACAGTAATTACAGAAAATAAATACAAACAGTATTTATAGTATTATGACAACTGTTATAAACTATAAAATAAAGTGTAGATATAATAAATGGTATTTATACATCCTAAGTGTAAATATTTATAAATAGTAATCATACATACAGTGTTTTAATATTCATTGTTCATCAACATGATTATTTTAAAGATGGAAAATGACAATAATGTAATAATTTTGAAGATAAATGAAAGCTACTCTGCCGAGGTTATGTAATAATCCAGAAGTAAATTACTGTATCTTTTTGTACTGTATGCATCATCAACATACCCTGAGAACTGCATCAAAAAGGACCCCCTTCTCATCCCTGCAATCCTGTAACTCTTTATGAGATTATAGCAGTTTGTCCACACTGAGATTCTGAACTTGGTGGTGATGGTGGTAAAAGCTGTTAGTAAAATCTTTTCCTATTTCTCTTTAGCATAGTCAAGACACAGCATTAACTGGCCAATAAAGCCAGCGAGACAATATTACATTCGCATTTATAGCATAGTAAGAATCTTCTGTGTTTGCACAATCCTCTAACAATTTATAAAGCTCTTGCCTGTACAGTAAGTTATTTGAACTTTACAACAACCCTGTAGAATTATCTTTACTTTATGGCTGAGGAAATAAAGTTCACCAGAAAGAGAAAAAAGAATTGTCTAAGCTGAGACAGCAGTAAAATGTTTGATTTGGGGTTTGATCCCTTCATATTCAGTGCTTTTGGCATTATAGCATTCTTCTTACATAGCAGAACATCAGTAGCGGCATGTTGATAGAAAATTTAGAGATAGTGTGACATTGAACAGTACCTTGAAAATTAGGAAGTAGGGCATGACTGGGACACAAACAAGAATAAGTACGAAGATAAAGATGTAGAGAGACATTGCAGATCAAGGGAAAATCCAAATGAAAACATAGAAGTTGGTGAGTTGGAGGATGGGTTTAGGAAAGTTGGGATAATATCACAGGATATCTTGAAAGTCAAGTAAGGAATCAGTGCTTTATCTTTTTATTTCATTTAGAATACCAGAACCTGATTATCTACACCTCCATCCAACCTGTAGAACCTTGATCACTTAGTACCATTTACCTCTGATTTCAGAAGATTGATCTACAGTAATACTTAAAATGAACTGCAGACACATGGAGAGACACGTGGGGTGGGGGCTCTGTTAGATGACTATGCCAGTAATCCAGTCAAGACTATACTGTGGTAGTCCCTTTATCAGGTATAATTAATAGGACTTGAAAGTACATTTTTGAATCTCAATTATTTTCCTACCCTACACAATCTTTAAGCAAACATTTACTAAGGGATAATTACGGGATAAGCATTAGACTGGGTGCAGAGAAACAAACTTAAATGTGAAACAATCCCTCTCTTCAAGAAGCACACAGTCCAGAGGAAAATAAAAACCAGGCAAATATATAGTACTTAATGAAGTCTTACTGTTTCTAAGTTATGTCAAACATTGGTAATAGATACTCAGTGCATCTTGGGGAATTCAGAGAAGGCTATTTGGAAGAAGCGAGGTGGAGATGATTTATAATGTAACAGCAGGAGTTAAGATGCAGAAGGGGGAAGAGTAACCTAACAGACCTGGAAGCAACAGAATGCCCAGCCAGAGTGAGCAGCAAGAGGATTCTGGAGCTCTGACTTTTACATTTGTAAAACAATGATGAATTGGCAGGAGATGAAACCAGAAAGTGGGATGTGTAAGTAGGAACAAGATAGTGGAGAAACACAGTAGGCCATGTTGAGGAGCAGCCTATCTCCTATTGGAAATCACAAAGCACTGAATGATGCTAGAGAAAAAAAACTCAAAAAAATAAACCCCCCAAATGGAAGAGTGGCATCGTCAGGATTGCTCTTTAGGGAGTACATGCAGGAAGTTCTATAGGCAACGTTTATATAACTAGGTCAAAGCTAGAG
>NW_012148308.1:2164123-2167696 GCF_000956105.1 Propithecus coquereli
AGTTAAAGCAATGATACTATAAGCCACATGTGATAGATAGATATATAGATATAGACATACACAATGTAAATCTACATAGAGATATTTATTTGATTTTCATACAATCCAGGTAACTTTTTTCTTTCTTAAACATACACACATACACTTCTGCCTACATTAATCAAAATGATATTATTCATTTTTCTAATTTTAATAAATGTTGCCTTTTTTATACAATTCAAGAATATTTTTTTCCTTTTTCTCTTAGAGAAAAACTCTTCAAACCAGATGGTCGATCTTAATTAATTCTTATCACAGAGACATCTTTGTCATAAAGCATTTTTCACAGTTGAACAGTATTATATAAGCCCCTTTGTTTACTGAATTACTAAAAGAATGATTTTTCATGAGGGAAGCAGTCACTGTAATTTTATCTTTTATTTCTTCAACTTCCTTGGCACTTAAAAGCAATTATAACATTTAGGCTATTGAGTCTTCACTGAAGCAAGAGACATGTTTGTTTAAATGCCTATGTTTTCAAAAAAATGGATTTTTCAGGATTTTTATGTACTGTAGTGTTTACTTTCAAACTAAATATTGCAAAGGCTACATTTGTCAGCAGGTTGTCTATCTGTATGCTCAAAACTTGCGCTCGCCATCAAGGCATCCAGTGCATGGAAGTTTTCATTCTTTTTCTTTTTCTTCCCTTGCCTTCCACCTTACCTCACTAAAACATCAAGTCAAATTATCAGATACTACTCGAACTTGGGGGGGAGGGGAGGCAAGGGCAACATACGTAACCTAAACATCTGTACCCCCATAATATGCTGAAATAAAAAAAAAATTACCAGATACTTACGTCACAAAGAAACATTTTTTCTAAAACAGACAAGCACTTAATGTTTCAATTAGATTTCAGCTAGGAAAGGTAATGCAATTATGATCTATATATTAATATTTTGGAAAACTTTGAGGAGATAGACGACAAACCATGGCATGGTCTCTCAATCTCTCTCTCTCTCTCTCTCTGTCTCTCTCTGTGACACACACACACACACACACACACACATTCAGGAATTTAAAATAGAATTAAATTTCTTGAATGAAAAGTTTCCAGTCACAGAGTCCCTACAATATGGACAAAATTGAGTTTGGTGTTATTACATGTTAAGTTCAGTTTTCAGAATAATCCTTCAAGGTAGGCTGAGCAATGTCACATGGTAGTAAATGATAAAGACGGGATCTGAACGCAGGATGTCCGACTCTAGGAGCCGAAGTTATTTGCATTACACCACCGTGTCTCCTTTCCTCCCTGACTAAAAAATATGTATTCACCGAGTTTTTAGGTTTTTTTTTTTTTTCCTGAATTCACGAAGGTTGTTTTTATGGTTTCAAGTAAAATGAGTAGATTCATTTTTATCTAAATATATCATCAGACAAAAACATTCAAATTCATCAAAACCCTCAAACTAATATGCATGCATGAGTGTGTGTGTGTGTGTGTGTGTGTGTGTGTTTTCTTCAAGTTGTATTCTATTTATATAAAGGCATTGTTTCCCCCTTATTGGTTAGACTGATTAAACATGCTGATTCTCCCTCTTTTGCTTCAAGTTATCATTGATATTTTCCTGGTCAATATATTGATTTATCTATTTAAATTTATTCCACTTTTGAGATACACTTCACTGATACCAGGGTTAAGCCATGTAATACTTCCACATTAAAACGTAAAAAAAAAAATATTCTAAATAGCATTCATTGAAAGTGGTATGATGGTTTTCTATTTTTTCTTTTTCTGTTTTAACTCCCCCTCACCTATCCCTAAACCATTAACAATATTGGAGAAAGGAAAGCTGAAGTTCAGGGGGAAAAAAGGGAATATTATAATTTTTCAAAATTGATTTATTCATTCATTCAGCAAATATTTAATGAGTGACTTCTATGTTCTAGGCACTATGTTAGGATCAAGGTTACAATGGTGAACAAAAATATAAATTACATGTATGTATGTATAAATTGATAGACACAACTGCATATATTTATCACGTATAACATGAAGTGTTGTGGTATATATACATTGTGGGATGAGTAACTCTAGCTAATGAACATATGCATTACCTCACACAGTTATATTTATGGTGAGAACACTTAAAGCTGCTCTCTTAGCATAGATAAATTATTATAGATCTCATAAAAGTGCTGAAAAAGTTCTTTATAAGGATGATGAAATTCACAGCATTGTATGATATCTAATAAATGCTTCAGTAATTTTTTAGAGCAAAAATTTTTTGCTGTCAAAAGTATAAGCCAATTGTAAAGTATCATTATGCTATGAATTAACAAGCTTTGAAATATTTTAACTATTAATAATTTATTCAAGTCATCCAAATAAGCACATAAAGAAAAGAGAAACTTTTTATGTTGCTTGATAATGACATTGATGAAAGGCATGCATAATGGTATTTTGATCACAAACAATTTGAGAATTTAATCTCTGGATATTTCAGAATAATAAATACATTTTCTAGTTGCTTTTGCCTGACAAGCAGCATTGAATACTGCCTAAGGGAGAGAGAATCTGTGTGACCATCAAGTATGGCGCACTCTGTTTAAACATCAATTTCCCCTCAACTCTCAGTCTCCCACGTGTTGGCAGTTCTGTGGTGAGTGGATGAAAGCTCTGATGCTGAATTTCAGTAGAGAAGTCAATCTTTATAAGTTGTAAATATATCACCATGTGTAGAAATGACATAGTTTTGCTCTGAACTTGTAATGACCAATGCAATATTATTTTTCTCCTTAAAATAAATCATTATTGGTTTTCCTCACATCATTCCCAATAGCAATCAGGAGTTATAATTGCCTCACACTTTTGAATCAAGTGAACACTTCAAATTGCACAAGAATAGCTCTGTTGTATGAAGTGATACAACAGTTTACTTTTGTGCTATTCAATCATTCTATGAAATAGAACACGCTATTTCTCTCTGAACATGTAATGACTAGTGCACTCACCTGAAAAGGCAGATAACTCCAGATCAGTAAGTCTGGACTGTAGCCTCTATGAACATATCTAGAGAGAGAGAGAAAAAAAAATAAAAGTGTCAATCACAAGAAAGACTAATCAGCCTTGTCCAGAGAATATGATTTTGGGGTGGAGAAGAGGCAGGAAAGTGATGGTGACTAGTGACCTTTGAAACAATGTCCTTTGGAGGGTGTGCTTTAATTCAATGATGTCATTTGCCAAGTTTCCTTTAATCACTCAGAACAAGAACAGTTAAATATAATTGTCCTGGTGCCTCTGTGAAATAAGTCAACTCCAGGGCATGAAGAAGATTGTGTCTCTGTTCTAGAATGCTGAGCTACACCAAGGCAATGCTAACATAGGGACCACCTGGTGGAACGTTGCCCTGTTTGATTACAGTTATTAGAAGTTAACTATTTGAAAATTACTTATTAAAAATAACAAATCCTCAGATACAACAAACTCAAGGAAATCCAGCAACATAAACTAAAAGAAACATCCATCTAAGCACATTATAATGAAGTTGCAGAAAATCGATAATAAAGAAAACCTCTTTGGCTGTGCAGAAG
>NW_012148308.1:2169995-2176435 GCF_000956105.1 Propithecus coquereli
ACAATATATTTGTATATATTGAAATTTGTATACATACAAATGAATGAAAAGTGCCAGAGATGTGAATAACAAGGCTAATTATATGAGGTTTCTTTCCTTTGAAAGATCATTGGACTCTGTCAAGCAAAATAATAACAATGTATTGTAAGATTTCAATGTGTCTAGGTGTCTTGAAGTATCTTGGGCATCATAGCAATTAAGTGTGCTGACATTCTCCAGCGGGATAGCTGAAAATACCTCTTTGCTAAGAACACTTGCCCAAGTCTTCATGGAGATGTCTGTTGAAGGCCTCAACTCAAAGGCCCCAAGAGGACTGGGCATATTGAAGAAACTGGAAGGACCATGATTCTTTGTTTCTGGAGTCTGGGTTATGAGGAGCACAAATGAGAAATGAAGCCATAAAACATAAATAAACCCAAACAAATCCAAGAGAATGTAGCTGAACAAAGTTTTTTTTCTTTTCTGCATTTTTATTATGTATCCCTTATTTACCTTGGGTACCTTGTTTACTCAGCTTACTCTTTTGTTACCAAGAGACATAAGAAACAAAAATATGAAAATAAAACCTTCATATGACCTCTAATGCCAACTTTGAATTACAGTTGCTCTTTCTTTCTTTTATATCTTGCTTCAAGTTACCTTCATTACCCTGTTCAAGTGAGCCTTGGAATTTGGATGTATCTTGAAATTTCCCAAAGAATAACTTAGTGGGAAAAAGATTTTTTAAAAAAACTACAAATAGAGATATTTTATGCTAATTTCTCCCACAATTTAGATTACCAAATGAGTTTTCTTTCCCTTTTATGAACACCAAAATGATATAAAAATGGAATAAAATTTCAACATGAATTTTGGTGAGGACAAACAAACCATATCTAAAGCATAGCACCCATGTAATTAAACCAATTTTTCCTTTCACTTTGATTTCTGGGAAGTACAGCATAAATAATAATTAATGTAATAAATACTATTTAATATATTCCTGGTTCCTAGACAATTATTCTTCGCTTATTTGGCCAAATTTCCTTTTTTAATATTGTAAGCCATGTCAAGTCATTTTTAAGTATAGATAGAGCATGATGCATTAATGCCCCTTCCCCAAATTAATTGTGCTGATATAGTCCCCCTCAATGAGTCCATATGGCTTAGAAAGGGTGAAAAAATGAAGATAGGATGGTTGGCGTGAGCTAAATTAAAATTTAGTATCAACTTTAATCATCTGGAAAGTGTACATTTACAGAGTCCATTATTTTAATTTATAACCTAGTAGGACCTGTATATTACCGGCTGCCCATAATTTCAGTGTTCATACATATTAAATAACTTAACAAACACATTCCCTGTGTCAGTGCCTCCATAAATGAAGCTACAGTCAAGTACCGCCTATGCCAAATATTGGTTTGTTTTGCTGTCTCAAAATACTTAAAAAAAATTATGTCCTAAAGACAGACAACTTAATATCTTCCTTTTTTTGTTGCATGCCTCCAAGAGTTAGTACTCAAAGGATTGAGTTTTTATAATGCCATTCAAGAGGATATAAGAAAATGATCTGTATTCCCTTTCTGTGGCATGATTTCAGTGGCCTTCCTGTTGCTGGTGAAGAGTATCTATTGTCTATGCACACACTTTCTATCATTTTAAATTAAGAAGCATATTTTTCTCCTTTCTAGATTCTTATAAGTTATTATCATTCACCATTCTTCATAATTTTTCTTCCAACTCACCAACAGGGAAAGGAAGGAGAAATGCTTGCCCAGAGGGCATTTTGGGATAGGGCTCTCTTCACACTGAAAAACTTACTTGGTTTTAATAGAAAAAAGAGAGATTCTGTTTTGTTATTTTTTAAAATAAAAATATATAATCCAATTACTGTTGGGGAAAGTGAGGGAGAAAGCAAAAAAGAAAGGGAGAAAAGAAAGAAGGAAGAGGGGAGGAAAGGAAGGGAGGGAGGGAGGAAGGAAGGGGAGGGAGGAAGGAAGGAAAGGAAGGAAGGAAGGAAGGAAGGAAGGACAGATTGCAGCATTTTTGACAAAATGACACTTCAAATGATTTATAAATATACACTTTTTAGTTCTATTTATTGATAAAATAGATTTATGGATTATATTGTTAGGTATTTGAACAAACATGCATATAGAAGTTGTTTCAGGATTATTTTAATTACGAAAAGCTTTAACGAAGCAAAAATCTAACTGAAGGAGGATGATTGAATAAACTATAGTACACGGATTATTTTAATGGCTACCTGTTCTCCATATTTTCAAACAATTTCAAATGTATGATGTAGTACTTTTTCCACACTATATAAATAAGCAAAATATAAATTTTAAAAATATACACACATACAAAAAAATTTGAACATTACCTTCTAGAGGTGAAAATGAAGTTTCAACCTTTTATGTGGTACTCAAGAGAACACTAAATGAAATTTATAAATAAATACAAATTAGAAATGATGAATGGACATTCAACTCTTGATCATACAAATACACAAGATATTAGGGAGGGTTTTCCAGAGAAACAGAACTAAATAGAAAGAGATTTATTAAAAGAAATTGGCTCATGCGATTATGGAGACTTAAAAGTCCCAAGATCTGCATTTGGTGTGTTGGAGAACTAGGAGAGCTAGTGGTGTATTTCTAGTCCTTATCAGAAGGCCTGAGTGCCAGGAGAGCTGATGGTGTGGTTTCAGTTTGCAGGTCTGCAGGCTGAAGACCAAGAAGAACTAATTCTTCAGTTCATGTAAAATGCAGGAAAAAAACAGATGTCCCAGCTCACAGAAGTTAGGCAAGAGAAAATTCTCTTGTATTTGAGGGAAGGTGAGCTGTGTTCATTTTAAGCCTTCAACTGGTTGAATGATTCCCACCCACATTAGAAAAGAGCAATCTGCTTTATTTATTCAGTCTCTCAATTCAAATGATAAAATCATCCAGAAACACCCAGAATAATGTTTGACCACATATCTGGGCACCCCATGGCCTAGGCAAGTTGACACATAAACTTCACCACACACAGTTTACATTTGAAAAGTGAGTAGCTCCATGTTAATAGATAAGGATTATTGACAAAAAGTTATGGGTTGGTATGTTGAATAACAGGAAATCAAGACATTTTGTCAATACCTTTCTTGGAAATAAAGGAAGTGATCCATATTCTAAAAATTGATAGAGTTTCAATCTGTGTCTGAGCACTGTCCCCCTTGGTTTGAGATTCTATCATTCCCTTCAATTCTTATGTAATGACTTTTAGTTAAGGTTTGTGAGGACATGGTGACTATCTCTTTGTCCTAATATTACCACCCTTTTCTTCAGGTTGTTCCCTTTAAGCTACAAAAGCAAACTGCCAAAGACTTGGAAATGGGGAAAGAAAATCACTGTGTGTTTATTTGGATAAGTGCTGGACATTGTCTGGTGAACCCTCTGGAATTATCCAATTCCACAGGGGTGTCATTAATTGTCTTTGATTGACGAGGCTACTTTAAACTATGTAGAGATAGAAGTTAGCTTGATAAAAAATGATAGTAAATCCTTTTTGTCCAGAGCAACACAAATTATTACTGTTCAAAGTGAGAAATAAAAATAAAGTCATAAGCCTCGAACTGCCTGAATGGGGACCCCAGAGAAACCTTAAGACTGAGTTCCTAGCCATGATGGGGTGGGAGGTCAGACAGGTGTTGTTATACCTCCTCCCTCACTAAATATCATTAGGTTTTCTTCCCTAAGGCTTTCTTCCTTTGGTTAAACAGAAACCAGCCTTTTGGAAAGACTGACTCCACTGCCAATTTTGACCACCTAATGCTGCTCTTCCCTTTTTGTGGTTTGACTCAACAACTGACGAGCATTCCTTCCTAATAAGAGACCACTGATCACAGAGTGGTTCTGGTCAGTCTACAGAGGATAAGGACTAAGAATTTTCATGTCCTCTGCTACCTTTTGATGTTAGAGGGCCGAGAATTCCCCCCTTGGATCATGCTAATGCTACCATGTTTTGAACATGGGCCCATGAAAGGGCAGGAAGCTCAACTGCACATGTGCATGTTTCTCCATTCATAAATACTCCTATAGCTTGTTGAATATTAATATGCATTTTCAGCCATCCTGCTCAGCATAAATTCCTGTTCCCTTTGCCCTTCCCTGGAAGTGTCTGCTCTTGGTTTTTGGCTGCAGGCTATGATACCTATCCTGCAGGCTACAACCCTTTATGAGAAATAAAACTCTCCTTTCCAAATTTATGAACCTCGTAATTCTTCAGTTGACAATAGTAATGCAATAAATTTCATTTGGAAGATAGTAGAAATCTCTGTCAATTAAATTCTCATTCGAATAATTTTCAATATATTTCTAGTTTCCTTATTAACAAATTATATAAAAATTTGGCATATATTCATTTCATATTGTTTATATTAATTTATATAGAATGAAAATATATACGAATATTTATATTTGCATCCTGCCTTAAACTTCTTTGTTAAATTCATTGTTCTTGCAATTACTTTCTCAAAAATCTGTTTTATCCAGTGGATTACAAGCTCAGTGAAGGCAAGGACCTCATTTGTCTTGTTTATTGCTATATCCCTGGGGCTTAGTATCAGGAATTTAGTAAAGGCTCAGAAAATATCCTCATGGTTTCTTGAATTAGTAAATGCAAATGAATCAAAGATATTTCAGAGCAATCAAATGAGTCCTAAGGGAAAAAGTTTCAGTGGTATTAAGAAAGCATTGAATGGCCTCATTAAATCAGAACATGCAAAGTGTTTACATGCAAAATTTATAACGAAAAAGCCACTATTTAAAGGGTATCATTGAATATCACTGCTAGGAAACTGCAGTCTTTTTGGAGCGGAGTCCTATAGTGTCAAAGAGGTATGGACTATACTACTATTACAACTTGTAGCAAAAACATCTCAGATAAGAATGCAAGATCATCTCCTGTATAACCTATACCTAGACACTAAACACAAACACGTGTCTCTTATTTATTTTTCTACTTTTTAAATTTTTATGTTTAAAGACAATTTCGTTATTTTTTCAAGTAAAAAATTCCAGTTCTGGCAGAATATTTTGTGAGAAATTAAGAAAGTCAATTTTATGAAATATTTTAGTTTTTTATACATCGTTCAGTCAGACTTAGATCCAACTGATGCAATTTGTTTAGTACTACATAGGTGATTGAGAGAAATCAAAATGTGTCACTCCAAAATACACTTGTTCAGCATGTTTGAGATGGCTATTCAGAGGGGCTGTAGACACTGGAATAGGTCTGAAAAGCTGTCCTTTGTGGGAGATATTTGCATCTATAGAGGAAATCTGCACTAGTGAAGTAAACAGCAAATGCAAACAGGCTTTCTCTGAGGTCCCCTGTCTGCCTTATACAGATCTAAGAAAAATTAACTCATAGGAAAAGAAGACTGAAAGTCTCATGGTTTCTAAGGTCTGAGAGGGACTTTTGCCACAGGTTACCATGGATATTTTTGCTGAGGGCTGCTACCTGAAAGGCTTCATCTGCATAAGAAGACAGCCTTTGCTCATCATGACTTTCCTCCCCTCTCACTTCCATTACCTGTCACCATGCTCCAAGCCTCTATTTCTTTCTGTACAATATAAAAATTTCAATCATATGGCTCTTTTCTGAGTCTCAGATTTTTTTTGTGCTTCCTGTGCTTATGCACATTATTGCATTTATATGCCTTTTCTCCTGTTAATCTGTCTATTGTCAATTTATTTCAGCAGGATGAATTAGTTATCAAATCTTCAGAGGGAAACGTTAAACTTCCCTACGTGATCTTATCAAGGCCAATGGAAATCAATGATATATATGTCTTGATGGCCTCAGGACTCTTGTTAGTATTCATGTATAAATTCCTGATACATAAATTCTCAATGAACAATGAAATAAAAGAGTACCATTTCTTTGCTCTGTAACATTTGGAATGAAAGTTTTTACTCTATGATTATCTGTGGTATGTATATGTTATAGAAACAGTGAAATGCGATCAAAGAAAAACAAAACTATAAAGAAACCTTGCTATAGCAGTAGTCTAGCTCTTCCATAGGAGACAACAAAAACAGGAACAAAAAAAAGATCTTTGAAAATCAATTTGTAATTCAGATTAGGCATTACAAAACATAACACTCACAGACCTTTAAACTTACATTAAGGTTCTAAAATATCCAAAGATCTTTGAGTATCATGATCTTTACTAAGCATTCCTGCTTTAGAGCTGCAAATAGGATACCTACCAGAAGGCTGTTTTGCCTTGCATCAGTATATTTAGTAACCATGAGAATTTCAGCTGATTTTTTTTTAGCATAACTTCTGAGTACTTCCTTTTTTTCCAATCCCAGAGCATTTCTGATGAGTTAATTATAATTTCCAAGTGACAAATCTCTCCCTCCAATAAATGATATTGGGAAAATTAAATCACTGTGATTATCATCTAG